>NC_061513.1:60920726-60949142 GCF_022539505.1 Lolium rigidum | reverse complement strand
CGTTGATTTCGTCCAATTCCGAGAATATTTCGTTACTAGGATTTCTGAAACCAAAAACAGCAGAAAACAACGAATCGGCTCTTCGGCATCTTGTTAATAGGTTAGTTCCAGAAAATGCACGAATATGACATAAAATGTGCATAAAACATGTAGATATCATCAATAATGTGGCATGGAACATAAGAAATTATCGATACGTCGGAGACGTATCAGCATCCCCAAGCATAGTTCTGCTCGTCCCGAGCAGGTAAAACGATAACAAAGATAATTTCTGAAGTAACATGCCATCATAACCTTGATCATACTATTTGTAAGCATATGTAATGAATGCAGCGATCAAAACAATGGTAATGACATGAGTAAACAAGTGAATCATAAAGCAAAGACTTTTCATGAATAGTACTTCAAGACAAGCACCAATAAGTCTTGCATAAGAGTTAACTCATAAAGCAATAAATCAAAGGAAAGGTATTTAAGCAACACAAAGGAAGATTAAGTTTCAGCGGTTGCTTTCAACTTGTAACATGTATATCTCATGGATAATTGTCAACATAGAGTAATATAACAAGTGCAATATGCAAGTATGTAGGAATCAATGCACAGCTCACACAAGTGTTTGCTTCTTGAGGTGGAGAGAAATAGGTGAACTGACTCAACATAAAAGTAAAAAGAATGGTCCTTCAAAGAGGAAAGCATCGATTGCTATATTTGTGCTACAGCTTTTATTTTGAAAACATGAAACAATTTTGTCAACGGTAGTAATAAAGCATATGAGTTATGTAAATTATATCTTACAAGTTGCAAGCCTCATGCATAGTATACTAATAGTGCCCGCACCTTGTCCTAATTAGCTTGGACTACCGGATCATCGCAATACACATGTTTTAACCAAGTGTCACAATGGGGTACCTCCATGCCGCTCGTACAAAGGTCTAAGGAGAAAGCTCGCATTTTGGATTTCTCGCTTTTGATTATTCTCAACTTAGACATCCATACCGGGACAACATGGACAACAGATAATGGACTCCTCTTTAATGCATAAG
The DNA here is from genome assembly GCF_022539505.1 of Lolium rigidum. Lineage (NCBI taxonomy): Eukaryota > Viridiplantae > Streptophyta > Magnoliopsida > Poales > Poaceae > Lolium > Lolium rigidum. Next base: position 60,948,099 of record NC_061513.1, on the reverse strand, counting down.
AATGTGGCAACAATTATTATTCTCATATGAGATTGAGGATATATGTCCAAAACTGAATCTTCCACCATGAATCATGGCTTTAGTTAGCGGCCCAATGTTCTTCTCTAACAATATGCATGCTCCAACCATTAAAGTGGTAGGTCTCTCTTACTTCAGACAAGACGGACATGCATAGCAACTCACATGATATTCAACAAAGGATAGTTGATGGCGTCCCCAGAAACATGATTATCGCACAACAAGCAACTTAATAAGAGATAAAGTGCATAAGTACATATTCAATACCACAATAGTTTTTAGGCTATTTGTCCCATGAGCTATATATTGCAAAGGTGAATGATGGAATTTTAAAGGTAGCACTCAAGCAATTTACTTTGGAATGGCGGATAAATACCATGTAGTAGGTAGGTATGGTGGACACAAATGGCATAGTGGTTGGCTCAAGGATTTTGGATGCATGAGAAGTATTCCCTCTCAATACAAGGTTTAGGCTAGCAAGGTTATTTGAAACAAACACAAGGATGAACGGTGCAGCAAAACTCACATAAAAGACATATTGTAAACATTATAAGACTCTACACCGTCTTCCTTGTTGTTCAAAACTCAAAACTAGATATTATCTAGACTCTAGAGAAACCAAATATGCAAACCAAATTAGCAAGCTCTAAGTGTTTCTTCATTAATGGGTGCAAAGTATATGATGCAAGAGCTTAAACATGAGCACAACAATTTCCAAGTATCAAATTATCCAAGACATTTTAGAATTACTACATGTAGCATTTTCCAATTCCAACCATATAACAATTTAACGAAGAAGAAACTTCGCCATGAATACTATGAGTAAAGCCTAAGGACATACTTGTCCATATGCTACAGCGGAGCGTGTCTCTCTCCCATACAGTGAATGCTAGGATCCATTTTATTCAAACAAAAACAAAAACAAACCGACGCTCCAAGCAAAGTACATAAGATGTGGCCGAATAAAAATATAGTTTCGGGGAGGAACCTGATAATGTTGTCGATCAAGAAGGGGATGCCTTGGGCATCCCCAAGCTTAGACGCTTGAGTCTTCTTAGAATATGCAGGGGTGAACCACCGGGAAATCCCCAAGCTTAGAGCTTTCACTCTCCTTGATCATATTGTATCATACTCCTCTCTTGATCCTTGAAAACTTCCTCCACACCAAACTCGAAACAACTCATTAGAGGGTTAGTGCACAATAAAAATTAACATGTTCAGAGATGACACAATCATTCTTAACACTTCTGTACATTGCATAAAGCTACTGGACATTAATGGATCAAAGAAATTCATCCAACATAGCAAAAGAGGCAATGCGAAATAAAAGGTAGAATCTGTCAAAACAGAACAGTCCGTAAAGATGGATTTTATCGAGGCACCAGACTTGCTCAAATGAAAATGCCCAAATTGAATGAAAGTTGCGTACATATCTGAGGATCACTCACGTAAATTGGCTCAATTTTCTGACTTACCTACAGAGAATTAGACCCAGATTCGTGACAGCAAAGAAATCTGTTTACGCGCAGTAATCCAAATCTAGTATTCACTTTACTATCAAAGACTTTACTTGGCACAACAAAACATAAAACTAAGATAAGGAGAGGTTGCTACAGTAGTAAACAACTTCCAAGACTCAAATATAAAACAAAAATACTGTAGTAAAAACATGGGTTGTCTCCCATAAGCGCTTTTATTTAACGCCTTTCAGCTAGACGCAGAAAGTGTAACTCAAGTATTATCGAGAGATGGAGCATTGATATCATAAGCTCCCCCATCTGTAGTGGTACTAAGGGCTTTGTCAATTTTAGGCCTATAATAATATTTCTTTGGTTTAGGCACTTTAGAGACATACATAAACTTTTGCTCCTTTCCCACATAAGCTTTCTCTCTAAACTGTAAAGATGAAAAGGTTGAACCCAAGGTTCCCATAGCTTTTTCAAGTTCGCCAATCCTATTAATTTGATTATCATGGTCAACACAAGTTCCTAGGACACTAATTCTTTCATCAATTCCTCCTAAGGATTTATCAAGTTCATCAGTTTTATCAAGTAACATCTCCAACTTAGTTTCAACACTCGGAAATTTTTTCTCTATGGTTTCCAATTTTTTCATAACATCCTCAAGGGAGGTTTCAATTTTAGTTTCATTAACAGGTGGTGTTCCAAATAAACTCTCAATAATGCAACTAGCTTCTAAAGCGGGAGCGCCTAGAGGAAGTTACCTCCCGCGAGACAATCAAGAACATATCTATTCCAGCTAGAGATACCAACATAAAAATTCCTGAGTAGGATAGTGGTGGAGTGTTTCTTAGTGCACCTATTATGGGCATCACTAATTCTATACCAAGCATCTTTTAAACATTCTCCCCCTTGTTGCTTAAATGAACGAACTTCAACTTCAGGATTACTCATTTTAGCAGTAGTAAATAAAACAAACTAGATAAAATAAATGCAAGTAACTAATTTTTTTTGTGTTTTTGATATAGCAAACAAGATAGTAAATAAAGTAAAGCTAGCAACTAATTTTTTTGTGTTTTGATATAATGCAGCAAACAAAGTAGTAAACAAAATAAAGCAGACAAAAACAAAGTAAAGAGATTGGGAAGTGGAGACTCCCCTTGCAGCGTGTCTTGATCTCCCCGGCAACGGCGCCAGAAAAAGAGCTTGATGGCGTGTAGCTGACACGTCCATTGGGAACCCCAAGAGGAAGGTGTGATGCGCACAGCGGCAAGTTTCCCTCAGTTAGAAACCAAGGTTTAATCGAACCAGTAGGAGTCAAGAAGCACGTTGAAGGTTGATGGCGGCGGGATGTAGTGCGGCGCAACACCACGATTCCGGCGCCAACGTGGAACCCGCACAACACAACCAAAGTACTTTGCCCCAACGAAACAGAGTGAGGTTGTCAATCTCACCGGCTTGCCGTAACAAAGGATTAACCATATTGTGTGGAAGATGATTGTTTGCAAGAAAACAATAAAACAAGTATTGCAGCAGATTTGTATTTCGAGTATAAAAGAATGGACCGGGGTCCACAGTTCACTAGAGGTGTCTCTCCCATAAGATAAAAGCATGTTGGGTGAACAAATTACAGTCGAGCAATTGACAAATAGAGAGGGCATAACAATGCACATACATGTCATGATAAATATAGTGAGATTTAATTGGGCATTACGACAAAGTACATAGACCGCCATCCAGCATGCATCTATGCCTAAAAAGTCCACCTTCAGGTTATCATCCGAACCTCTTCCAGTATTAAGTTGCAAAACAACAGACAATTGCATTAAGTATGGTGCGTAATGTAATCAATAACTACATCCTCGGACATAGCATCAATGTTTTATCCCTAGTGGCAACATCACATCCACAACCTTAGAACTTTCTGTCACTGTCCCAGGTATCAATGGAGGCATGAACCCACTATCGAGCATAAATACTCCCTCTTGGAGTTAAGAGCAAAAACTTGGCCAGAGCCTCTACTAATAACGGAGAGCATGCAAGATCATAAACAACTCATAGGTAATAACTTGATAATTAACATAACATAGTATTCTCTATCCATCGGATCCCGACAAACACAACATATAGCATTACAGATAGATGATCTTGATCATGTTAGGCAGCTCACAAGATCCAACAATGAAGCACAATGAGGAGAAGACAACCATCTAGCTACTGCTATGAACCCATAGTCCAGGGGTGAAATACTCACTCATCACTCCGGAGGCGACCATGGCGGTGAAGAGTCCTCCGGGAGATGAATCCCCTCTCCGGCAGGGTGCCGGAGGAGATCTCCAGAATCCCCCGAGATGGGATTGGCGGCGGCGGCGTCTCAGTGAGGTTTTCCGTATCGTGGCTCTCGGTGCGGGGGTTTCGCGATAGAGGCTTTAAGTAGGCGGAAGGGCAACGCGGGGGCCACACGAGGGCCCCACACCACGAGGTCGGCGCGGCCGGGGCCCGGACCGCGCCGCCCTAGTGTGGCGGCGCCTCGTGGCCCCACTTCGACTCCTCTTCGGTCTTCCGGAAGCTTCGTGGCAAAATAGGACCACGGGCGTTGATTTCGTCCAATTCCGAGAATATTTCGTTACTAGGATTTCGAAACCAAAAACAGCAGAAAACAGACAATCGGCTCTTCGGCATCTTGTTAATAGGTTAGTTCCAGAAAATGCACGAATATGACATAAAATGTGCATAAAACATGTAGATATCATCAATAATGTGGCATGGAACATAAGAAATTATCGATACGTCGGAGACGTATCAAGTACTTATCAGTAACGAGGTTGAACTAGGTATGGAGATACCGACGATCAAACTTCGGATAAGCAAAATATCGCGAGACAAAGGAACTTGTTATTTTATGTGAATGGTTCTTTCGATCACGAAGTCATCGTTGAATATATGGGAGCTATTATGGATCTCCAGGTCCCGCTATTAGTTATTGATCGGAGAGGAGTCTCGATCATGTCCGCATAGTTCTCCGTAGGGTGACACACTTAAGGTTTGATGTCGTTTTAAGTAGATATAGAATATGGAATGGAGTTCGAATGTTGTTCGGAGTCTCGGATGGGATCCAGGACATCACGAGGAGTTCTGGAATGGTCCGGAGAATAAGATTCATATATAGGAAGTCACTTTCCAAGTTTGGAAATGATCCGGTGCATTTATGGAAGGTGATAGAATGTTCTAGAACCTGTCGGAAGAAATCACCATGGAAGGTGGAGTCCCGGATGGACTCCACAAACCTTAGGCCGACCAAAGGGGAAGGTGGAGTCCATGGTGGACTCCACCACCATGGCCGACCATAGGGTAAGGAAAGGGAGGAGTCCCACTTCCCCGAGGTTTCACCAATATGGAAGTTTTTGAGTTGGACTCTTATTCGGATCTTTGGGAAAACCCTAGGGGGTTCCACCTATATAATGAGGAGGAGAGGGAGGGGGCTGACCACCTCTTGAGCTGCACCACCAAGGGCACCCAAGGCTGGCGCCCAAGTGCCCCTCCTCTCTCCCAAACCCTAGCTACTCACTCCTCCTTCTTCTCCCGCGGTGCTTACGGCGAACCACTGCCGGGGATCTCCACCACCACCGTCATCACGCCGTCGTGCTGGCAGGATTCCGAGAAGGATCTACTACATCCGCTGCCCGCTGGAACGGGGAGAAGGACATCGTCATCAACATCGTACGTGTGACCGAGTGCGGAGGTGCTGCCCGATTGTGGCACCGTCAAGATCTTCTACGCGCTTTTGAAAAAGTGATCGACTACATCCACCACGAGACTTATCTCGTTAACGCTTAGCGATCTTGGAGGGTATGTTGATCTTCACCTAGTTGCTACCATCTACTAGATTAGATCTTGGCTTGTTATTCGTTCTTGCGGTAGGAATTTTTTTTTGTTTTCTATGCTACAAATCCCTACATTGACCTACCGGGGGTCATCCCCCGACATTAATCCCCGAAGATGGTGTGGCTCGGCTGAGCCATCCGACGAACCGCACCAAGTTCCTATTCCGAATGCACCGGATTAATCATTCCGGTTTCAATTTATAGTTAACCGGCTTCATGCCAGACTCATACCGATAAATTGAAATCCTCGAAACCTTTCCGGCTTCTTTCCGACGGTTTCTTCGCCAATAAGTTCTCCTCGATGAAGTCGAGAATATCTCGATAATAGTGCCTGTCAGAGACATGCGCACTGTAACTAACGCTGTAGTGTCAGCGAGGGTCAAATCGCTCGTCTCCTGCGCGCATTTATGACGCCGCACTTGATCCCTGTGGCCCTCCGTGTGGCCGCTGTTGAACCCGCGTGTATCGCAGCGACACGTGGCGGCCCAACCGCCGAATGGACGTCGGCCGGGAAGTTCTGGCCCACTAAGCCTCGTGCCTATTTAAGGGCGATGGTTCGTCGTCGTCCCCATCTCGCTCCCACTCTTGCCATTCTCACTTCCGCAGCGCACTGCCTCTCGAGCTTCTCCGCCGCCCCTCTCCGACGGCGCCATTTCGTCCGGCAAACCGCTGCCGCGCCGCCGTGGGGGGGGTCCGCCGCTCATCTAAGGTTAGTACATCTCAATCAAACCTCTTTTTCCTCTTCGCGTTCTTCGTGTTCATCACCGGGTCGGTAGATTTACTTATGCATTTTTCCTTTCCTTTTTTCTTGTCTTTAGATCTTCGCGAGCGTAGAAGTTGTGAAACTTGTTGTTAGGTAGCTCCGATATCTTAGTGCAATGGCATCCGAAGAGTCCGAGTTAGAGCTTTCTGGTAGCTCCCGGATCAGCGAAGAGCCTGAGATGTCTTGGGATGAGGAGGATGCCGTGGATCAAGAAGCCGACAACAATGAGTAAGAAGCCGGCGGGCAGGATCGAGAAGCCGGCCCAAACCCCACGGCTTACTCGCAAGGCCGCTGGAGAGGCTCCGACGTGAGCCAGGCTGAAATAGACTGGTTGTACCGGTCCTAGAGGATACCGGAGGGAGTATCTTGCTGGATTCCGGATAACGAGCGCGAGCCTGTGCCTAATCCAGGTGAAGTGGTGGTCTTTACCGCCCACTTCGAGCGCGGCTTTGGCCTGCCAGCTTCGGATTTATTCTGGCGCTTTCTTGCTTTCTACAAGCTTCAGCCCCACCATCTACCCGGTAATGCCGTTTTGTATCTCTCTTCTTTTATTTCTTTTATGGAAGGATTCGTTGGCCTTTGGCCTATCGTCGAAACCATCGCTCGCTTCTACAACCTCCGGATCAACTCGTTCCAGGATCCAAAATTGCCGCTTCCTAAACCCATAGTGCACTGCGGGGCGTGCATACTCACACCCCGCCAGAAGAGCTCTTATTATAGGCTCTCCGGCTTAGAATCTTGCCGGAAGTGGCAACAGAGTTTCTTCTATGTTAGGAATTCTGGCCCTACCGACTTGATCAACCTACCGGCGTACGTTCCCGGCAAGCCGGTTAGAACCAACTGGTAGTTCAACCCCAAGGACAACCATGAAGAGACAAACCGGATTATCCGGTTTATCAAGGAACTCAAAAAGAAAACTGATCTCTCTGCGGACGACATTGTGCGCACTTTCATTACGTGTCGGGTTCTTCCCCTCCAACGCCGTGCTCACAAGATCTGCCAGATGAGCGGATGGTTTGATCCTACCTGGATCACTACCTTCCAGCTCAGTAAGGCTGTGGTGGCTACGAAGGCCAAACAAATTTCTAAGACAAAGATGCCGGTTGACTGGGACTGGGGCTTGGAGCCTCACCGCCGCAGACATCCGCCACCTCCCCAATTTAAGGTTTTGGTGACTCCAGAATATTTTTTCCGGAATGCAGAAGTTTATCTTCTTACTTGTTTCTTCTTGTGTTGCAGAACTTTCCCTGCATAAGCACTGAGATACCAGCCTCGTTCAACAATAATAAAAACTAAACATAATTAAACAAACTTAATATAAATTTTTATCTAACAAAATTTTCAAACATATAAATTTCACTATTTTTTATCTAACAAATATTACTACTTTTCACTACTTTTTTCTAACCATGGCGTGAGACACGCGTGGAGCTACCCTCCATTCTATTGGATCCATAAATGGTCTCGACCATGGACGGACCTAGCTTCCCTCTTGCCCGGGCAGCCGCCCGGGCTTCCGGCCGGCCGATAGGCAGCCGGAGGGGGTATGCTTTTCTGGGTTCGCTTATGATTCCGACCGTCGTTGGAGGGGTATGCACGCGTTTGATAGCTAAATTTAGGACTAGCATTTGTAATAGTATTTTTGATTAAAATGAATCCTCCGAAGCTAAATTTGGACTAACGTACCTACCAGTTTAACTAATACATTTGCAAATTCAAAAAAACAACAATGAAAAATTAAAAGAAAACAGCTCACCTTTGCCAGCCGGCTGGAGGAGCGGAGGGCGGCGCCGACCGAGGCGGCCGAGATGCGGCGCGCGATGGCGCGGGAAGCGGCGGTGTGGCCGAGCGAAGAGGTGCGCGTGCGGCCTCGAGGAGGACGGCAGTGGCAGAGGCGCGGACGGCGGGCGACGGCGGCGGCTCCAATTTTATGCAGCCTGCTGGCGTTCGTTCAATCCTCGCGCTATTTGGTCCTTAGAAGTTTCGAATGATTTGGGAAGAAGAGGAGGGGCGCGCGCGGCCTATTTAAGGCATGGACCTTTAGTACCGGTTCGTGGCTGGAACCAGTATTAAAGGGTGTTTTTGGCCTACCTCTGCGTGGTGCCAAGGGAACCCTTTAGCATAGGTTCAACCACGAACCGATGCTAAATGTCAAAATTTCAATTTTTTTTGTTTTTCATTGTTTTCCGCTTTTTTTTTATTTCATTGGTTCCAGCAGCGCGAGATAGGTTACCGCCACGATGCCGCGCGGGATAGTTTCCCGCCACGACACAGGGTGGAGATTTCCGGCCTACACGCCTCTATAAAGAGCTCCTACGTCCCCGTCTCCGACTTCACTCACCGAACCCGGCCTAGCCCATTTCACAATGCCCCCAAAGCCGCACCCGCTACCGCACCCGCTGGTGGATGTGGACCCGCAGCTCGCCGAGATAGAGGACTGGGAGGCGGCAACGCTAGCTGCTACCATAGAATCATTTGAGATGCTGAGTCTCCAGGAGCTGCATAACCGAGAACGTGAGGAGGAGCTTGATACGTCTCCAACGTATCTATAATTTCTGATGTTCCATGCTAGTTTCATGACAATACCTACATGTTTTGCTCACACTTTATAATGATTTCATGCATTTTCCGGAACTAACCTATTAACAAGATGCCACAGTGCCAGTTCCTGTTTTCTGTTGTTTTTGGTTCCAGAAAGGCTGTTCGGGCAATATTCTCGGAATTCGACGAAACGAAGACCAAACATCATAATTCACCGAGACGGACCAGGACACCGAAGGAGAGTCGGAGGGGAGGCCTGGGGCCCCCATACCACAGGCCGGCGCGGCCTGGAGGGGGGCACGCCGCCCTATGGGGTGGGACCCCCAGGCGCCCCCTTGCGCCGCCTCTTCACCTATAAGACCCCTCGCGACCTAAAAACTCGATACCAATTGACGAAACTCCAGAAAGACTCCAGGGGCGCCGCCGCCATCGCGAAACTCCGTTTCGGGGGACAGAAGTCTCTGTTCCGGCACGCCGTCGGGACGGGGAAGTGCCCCCGGAAGCCATCTCCATCAACGCCATCGCCTTCATCATGCTCCGTGAGTAGTTCCCCCATGGACTACGGGTTCTAGCTGTAGCTAGTTGGTACTCTCTCCCCATGTACTTCAATACAATGATCTCATGAGCTGCCTTACATGATTGAGATTCATCTGATGTAATCGGTGTTGTGTTTGTTGGGATCCGATGGATTGTTACTATAAAGTTTATGAAGTTATTGTTGCTGCAATCTTGTTGTGTTTAATGCTTGTCACTAGGGCCCGAGTGGCATGATCTTAGATTTAAGCTCTATACTTATTGCTTAGATTGTATCTACAAGTTGTTTGCACATGTCTATGTCCGGAACCCGAGGCCCCGCAGTGACAAGAATCGGGATAACTGGAGGGGAAGGCTTAGGTATGAGGATCACATGTTTTCACCAAGTGTTAATGCTTTGCTCCGGTGCTCTATTAAAAGGAGTACCTTAATCGCCAGTAGATTCCCTTGAGGCCCGGCTGCCACCGGCTGGTAGGAAAAAAGATGTTGTACAAGTTTCTCATTGCGAGCACGTATGACTATATATGGAAAACATGCCTACATGATTAATAATCTTGATGTTCTGTCTTAATGCTATTTCAATCCTATCAATTGCCCAACTGTAATTTGTTCACCCAACACTTGTCACTTGTTATTGGAGAGTTACCACTAGTGTAGATAGCTGGGAACCCCGGTCCATCTCTCATCATCATATACTCGTTCCTATATGACATTGGAAGTAGTATCAACTATTTTCTCGGTGCCATTGCCTTTGTGTTACTCATTATCGCTCGCTGTGTTATCGTTACTATTGCTCTCATATTACTGCTGCTTTCACATCACCCCTGTTACTAGTGCTTTTCCAGGTGCAGCTGAATTGACAACTCAGTTATTAAGGCTTATAAGTATTCTTTACCTCCCCTTGTGTCGAATCAATAAATCTGGGTTTTACTTCCCTCGAAGACTGTTGTGATCCCCTATACTTGTGGGTTATCAAGACTATTTTCTGGCGCCGTTGCCGGGGAGGCATTGCTCTACTCATAAGTTCACCTGGGGAGTACACTCTACCTCTTTCTCTGTTTTTGTTTTATTTTATTTTGTTTTGCTTAGTTTACTTTTGTCTAGTTTATTTGTGCTTAGTTTATTTCTGTCTAGTATTATTTTGCTTAGTTTATTTTTGTCTAGTTTATTTTTGTCTTATTTTATTTTCCCCATATACCCGAAAATCCATAAAAATTTGAAAAACCTAAAAATTAAAAACTGCAATTATGGGAGATCCTACAACCTATTTGGAGCTTATAGTATTATATAATAATTATAGAGAATCAAGAACGGGTAAAGTTACGAGTGCTGTGATAGAAAAATTGAATGTAATTGCTAAAATCTTGCTTAAACGCCATGATATAAACTGTTGCTCTAAACAGGATACTAAACATCTTAAATTTCAATGTGGCTTTAGTGAGGAAGTGTTAATTAAGAACTATAATTGGAATAGCTATATTCATTTTGGGTTCGAAGAAGTAGAACAATTTGTTTTGTTTATGGGAGCTTCTGAGATAGAATCCTTCATGGCTAAAAATTATGAAACTTGTGTTGTTTGTAAGGACCTTAAAGATTATGTCTCTTCTATCCTTAATTTTTGCATAGAAAGCTACAGTGATAATCCTTATATCATTGATTATAAAGAGAGACTCATTAATGCACAAGAATGCACTCACAATTTGCGGGAACCGAGTGGAAGAAGAAATTGATGAACCCGAAAGCTCATTGGATGAAAAAGAGGAGGAAATTGATGAACCCGAAAGCTCATTGGATGAAAAATAAGAGGAGAGTGATGAACAAAAGGAGGAAGAATGGATTAGCTACCCATGCCAACCTTCTAATGAGAGTAACTCTTTATCTCTTACACTATTTGATTGTCCTCCATGCTTACCAAAGGAGGATGAATGTTATGTTCCTGTGGATTCTCTTGAAATATTATCTATGAGTAAAACTTGTGAGAATAATTATGCTACTGTTATCTATGATAATCCATGCTACTTTGATAAATCTTATGATAATGCTTTGTTTGTGCCTGATGTCGAAATGCATGGTACTAAAGAGTTTTGTTTGGCAAATGTTTATGATAAATCTCTAGATGATGGTCCTATGTTACTTGATAATATTAATTTTACTACTAATAAAAATGGGATTGGAGAGGTCTTGACTTTATCTAGGAGTCCCATATCTCTTGAGAATGATCAATCATCTTGTTACATTATTGATAAAAGTGGGTTTGAAAGTTTTAATCCTACTATTTTTGAGCTTGATAAAAATTATGTGTTTGTAAATCATGAAAAGCATGCTTTATGTGATAGTTATATTGTTGAGTTTGCTCATGAAGCTACTGAAAATTATTATGAGAGAGGAAAATATGATTGTAGAAATTTGCATGGTACTAAAACACCTCTCTATATGCTGAAACTTTTTAAGTTACTCTTGTTTTATCTTCCAATGCTTGTCACGTTGATCTTCATGAATTTATTTGTGTACAAGATTCCTATGCATAGGAAGTGGGTTAGACTTAAATGTGTTTCGAATTTGCTTCTTGATGCTCTCTTTTGCTTCATTCTCTATTTTCATGTGAGCATCATTAAAATTACTGGGCCCATCTTAATGGCTATAAAGAAAGAACTTCTTGGGAGATAATCCATGTTTTTATTTTGCTACTGTTTTGTTGTGTCTTGGAAGTTGTTACTACTGTAGCAACCTCTCCTTATCTTTATTTTATTGCAATGATGTGCCAAGTAAAGTCTCTAATAGAAGGTTGATACTAGATTTGGATTTCTGCGCAGAAACAGATTTCAATCTGTTACGAATTTGAGTAGGTCTCTCTGTAGGTAACTCAGAAAAATCTACCAATTTACGTGCGTGTTCCTCAGATATGTACGCAACTTTCATTAGTTTTGAGTTTTCTGATTTGAGCAACGGAAGTACCTCTTAAAAATTCTTCTTTACTGGCTGTTCTGTTTTGACAGATTCTGTCTCTGTTTTTTGCATTGTCTCTTGTGGACTTTAAGCAAGGCTTTCTACGCGTGGAGAGCTGTAGCTAATGTTTTATTGAGTTCTTGCAATACGTCACTACAGGGCCAAGGTGGATTAAAGTTTTTGAGTACTAACCCCTCTAATGAAGTTTATGAGAAGTTTGGTGTGAAGGAAGTTTTCAAGGGTCAAGAGAGGAGGATGATATATGATCAAGAAGAGTGAAAAGTCTAAGCTTGGGGATCCCCCGTGGTTCATCCCTGCATATTTCAAGAAGACTCAAGCGTCTAAGCTTGGGGATGCCCAAGGCATCCCCTTCTTCATCAACAACTTATCAGGTCACCTCTAGTGAAACTATATTTTTATTCGGTCACATCTTATGTGCTTTACTTGGAGCGTCTGTGTGTTTTTATTTTTGTTTTGTTTGAATAAGATCGTATCCTAGCAATCCTTGTGTGGGAGAGAGACACGCTCCGCTTTTTCATATGAACCCTGGTGTTCTTCGTTTTACTTTTAAGGTTCATGACAAAAGTTGGAAGCTATTGCACTTATTGTTATTTGGTTGGAAACAGAAAATGCCTCATATTGTCTTGGATAATTTGATACTTGGCAATTGTTTTGAGCTCTCAAGTAGATCAAGTTTAAGCTCTTGCATCATGTAGTTTAAACCTATTAGTGGAAAACTACCGTAGAGCATGTTGAAATTGGTTTGCATGATTGGTCTCTCTAAGGTCTAGATATTTTCTGGTAAAAGTGTTTGAGCAACAAGGAAGACAATGTAGAGTTTTATAATGCTTGCAATATGTTCTTATGTAAGTTTTGCTATATCGGTTCATACTTGTGTTTGCTTCAAACAACCTTGCTAGCCAAAGCCTTGTACTGAGAGGGAATGCTTCTCGTGCATCCAAAACCTTGAGCCAAAACCTATGCCATGTGTGTCCACCATACCTACCTACTATGTGGTATTTTCTGCCGTTCCAAGTAAATACTTCATGTGCTACCTTTAAACGATTCAAAATTTTATTACTCCTTATTTGTGTCATTGTTTTATAGCTCATGAGGAAATATGTGGTGTTTTATCTTTCAATCTTGTTGGGCAGCTTTCACCAATGGACTAGTGGCTTCATCCTCTTATCCAATAATTTTGCAAAAAGAGCTGGCGCGGGGTTCCCAGCCCCAATTAATTAACTTTCATTAATAATTCACTTCACATGTATTGCCCTGATTCATCAGTAAGCAACTTAATTTTGCAAATAGACACTCCTTCATGGTATGTGAATGTTGGAAGGCACCCGAGGATTCGGTTAGCCATGGCTTGTGAAAGCAAAAGGTTGGGAGGAGTGTCAACCATAAATAAAACTAAATTACATGTGTAAACAAAATAGAAGAGGGATGATCTACCTTGCTGGTAGAGATAACGTCCTTCATGGGAGCCGCTCTTTGAAAGTTTGTTTGATGAGGGGGTTAGAGTGCCCACTACCATTCGTTGACAACAACAAACACCTCTCAAAACTTTACTTTTATGCTCTCTATATGATTTCAAAACTTAAAAAGCTCTAGCACATGATTTAATCCTCGCTTCCCTCTCGCGAAGGGCCTTTCTTTTACTTTATGTTGAGTCAGTTTACCTACTTCCTTCTATCTTAGAAGCAAACACTTGTGTCAACTGTGCATTGATTCTTACATACTTGCTTATTTCCATTCATCATATTACTTTGTGTTGGCAATTATCCATGAGATATGCATGTTGAAAGTTGAAAGCAACTGCTGAAACTTAAATCTTCCTCTGTGCTGCTTGAATGCCTTTACTTTGAATTTATTGCTTTATGAGTTAACTCTTATGCAAGACTTTTTGATGCTTGTCTTGAAAGTACTATTCATGAAAAGTCTTTGCTTTATGATTCATTTGTTTACTCATGTCATTACCATTGCTTTGATCGCTGCATTCATTACATATGTTTACAATAGTATGATCAAGTTTATGATGGCATGTCACTCCAGAAATTATCTTTGTTATCGTTCACCTGCTCGGGACGAGCAGAAACTAAGCTTGGGGATGCTGATACGTCTCCGACGTATCGATAATTTCTTATGTTCCATGCCACATTATTGATGATATCTACATGTTTTATGCATACTTTATGTCATTATTATGCGTTTTCCGGAACTAACCTATTGACGAGATGCCGAAGGGCCAGCTTGTCGTTTTCTGCTGTTTTTGGTTCCAGAAATCCTAGTAAGGAAATATTCTCGGAATCGGACGAAATCAACGCCCAGCATCCTATTTTTCCACGAAGCTTCCAGAACACCCGAGAGTCGCCAGAGGAGGGCCACTGGGCCCCCAGACGATAGCCCGGCGCGGCCTAGGGGGGGCGCCCCCCTAGCGTGTCACCGCCTCGTTGACCTTCTGACGCCGCCTCTTCGCCTATATAAAGGTCCCTGACCTAAAACTTCGATATGAAAAAGCCACGGTACGAGAAACCTTCCAGAGCCGCCGCCATCGCGAAGCCAAGATCTGGGGGACAGGAGTCTCTGTTCCGGCACGCCGCCGGGACGGGGAAGTGCCCCCGGAAGGCTCCTCCATCGACACCACCGCCATCTCCATCAACGCTACTGTCTCCCATGAGGAGGGAGTAGTTCTCCATCGAGGCTCGGGGCTGTACCGGTAGCTATGTGGTTAATCTCTCTCCAATGTGCTTCAATACAATAATCTCATGAGCTGCCTTACATGATTGAGATTCATATGATGATGCTTGTAATCTAGATGTCATTATGCTAGTCAAGTGGGTTTTACTTATGTGATCTCCGGAGACTCCTTGTCCCACGTGTGTAAAGGTGACGGTGTGTGCACCGTGTGGGTCTCTTAGGCTATATTTCACAGAATACTTATTCACTGTTATGAATGGCATAGTGAAGTGCTTATTTATATCTCTTTATGATTGCAATGTGTTTTGTATCACAATTTATCCATGTGCTACTCTAGTGATGTTATTAAAGTAGTTTATTCCTCCGACACGGTGTAATGGTGACAGTGTGTGCATCCGTGTTAGTACTTGGCGTAGGCTATGATTGTGATCTCTTGTAGATTATGAAGTTAACTATTGCTATGATAGTATTGATGTGATCTATTCCTCCTTTCGTAGTGTGAAGGTGACAGTGTGCATGCTATGTTAGTACTTGGTTTGGTTATGTTGATCTGTTATGCACTCTAAGGTTATTTAAATATGAACATTGAATATTGTGGAGCTTGTTAACTCCGGCATTGAGGGTTCGTGTAATCCTACGCAACTAGCGGTGTTCATCATCCAACAAGAGAGTGTAGAGTATGCATTTATCTATTCTGTTATGTGATCAAAGTTGAGAGTGTCCACTAGTGAAAGTCTAATCCCTAGGCCTTGTTCCTAAATACTGCTATCGCTGCTTGTTTCTTGTTTTCTTTGCGTTACTCACTGTATGCGTTACTCTTCGCTTGTTTACTTGTCCTCGGGCAAAGCACTTTTACGGTGCCGTTGCCACTTGCTCATACTTATTCATACCACTTGTATTTCACTATCTCTTCGCCGAACTAGTGCACCTATTAGGTGTGTTGGGGACACAAGAGACTTCTTGCTTTGTGGTTGCAGGGTTGCATGAGAGGGATATCTTTGACCTCTTCCTCCCTGAGTTCGATAAACCTTGGGTGATCCACTTAAGGGAAACTTGCTGCTGTTCTACAAACCTCTGCTCTTGGAGGCCCAACACTGTCTACAAGAATAGAAGCACCCGTAGACATCAGGTAGCTCCCAAAATATAGGTTTCTTCTTCCACATGGGTGCATGTCCGGTAGCAATGTCATTCGGAACAGATTTACCGCCAGGACCCTTCGCAAAGATTACTTTTATGTCCTTGACCATATCAAGTAAAGCATCAACAGTACGAAGTTCAGGCTTCTCCCGGTGATCTACCCCACCTCCGAAATGGTTGCCTTTCGTTCTGACGGGGTGCCTCTTTCAAAGAAATCGATGATGCTCCAGGTACACAACCTTCTTATATTTATCAAAATATACACCTTCGGTCTCATCTGAATAGGGTGTGCTTGCATTGTATCCCTTGTTTGACTGTCTTCAAAGGTTACTAAGAGCAAGCCAATCATTGATGGTGACGAAAAGCAACGCTCGTAGGTCAAATGGCTCCTATTTGTGCTCAACCCACACATGTACACCTGGTTTGGCCCACAACTGTAAGAGTTATTCAAATAATGGCCTTAGGTACACATCCATGTCGTTGCCGGGTTGCTTTGGGCCTTGGATGAGCACTGGCATCATAATGAACTTCCGCTTCATGCACAACCACGACAGAAGGTTATAGATACATAGAGTTACATGCCAGGTGCTATGACTGCAGCTCTGCTCCCTAAAAGGATTCATGCCATCTTTACTTAGACCAAACCCAAGTTTCTTGTGTCACCTGCAAAGTACGGGAACTCTATGTCGATTTTCCTCCACTGCGACCAATCAGCGGGGTGTCTCACCATCTCGTCTTTCTTGCGGTCTTCTTTGTGCCATCGCAACAACCTGGCATGCTCTTTGTTTCTGAATAGACATTTCAACCGTGGTATTATAGGAGCATACCACATAACCTTGGCAGGAACCCTCTTCCTGGGGGGCTCGCCCTCAACATCACCAGGGTCATCCCGCCTAATATTATACCGCAGTGCAGTGCATACCGGGCATTTTTCTAAATTTTTGTACTCACCGCGGTAGAGGGTGCAGTCATTAATGCATGCATGTATCTTCTGCACCTCTAATCCTAGAGGGCAGAGAACCTTCTTTGCTTTGCACGTACTGTTAGACAATTCGTTATCCTTCGGAAGCTTCTTCTTCATTATTTTCAGTAACTTCTCAGATGCCTTGTCACACATATCAGCATCTACCTTCCATTGCAGGAACTCCAGTGTGGTACCGAGATTTGTGTTGCCATCTTCACAAGTTGGGTATAACTTTTTTTGTGATCCTCTAACATGCCCTTTAACTTCCGCTTCTCGTTTTCAGTTTCTGCTTCTCTGTGTGCATTAGCGATGGCCCGACGAAGATCATCATCAACTGGCTCATCTGATGCCTCTTCATCTTCAGATCCCTTGCCTCTTCATCTTCATCATGCCCCATTGCAGTATCACCGTAGTTAGGGTACATATCATCATTCTCTTCTTCTTCACTGTCTTCCATCATAACCCCTCTTTCTGCATGCTTGGTCCAACAATTATAGTTGGGCATGAAACCTTTCCAAAGCAGGTGGGAGTGAAGGACTTGCCATTTAGGTATTGTTTTAATTTACGGCAACCAACACATGGACAACACATAAAACCATCCGCCCGTGGGTTTTTCTCAGCCACACGGAGAAAATCTTGCAGGCCTGCAGTGAACTCGGGTAGGCATCGGTACATCCATTGCCGCCGGTTCATCTACATCATATAATTAAGTTTATCAAAAAATCATTACAAAACATCATAATATAAATAGTGAAATAATCACTGTACAAATTAAAGGGTAAAGTTGCTTACCTTGATCAAGGAGGAAAAAAAGAGGAGAAAGCTTAAGTGTCGCTCCAGCACCTCATATTATTTTTGTTTTTTGTGAAACCAAACGGCAGCATTCTCTCAGACATTTCATCGAGCATCTCATGTGCATGGGAAATAAAATCAAATAAGCACACAAACCTCACACCTTCCACCAAGAAAAAATAGAGTGAGAGGGCTGACTGGGGTGAGCTGATATATAGGCAAAGGGGGACTTTAGCACCGGTTCGTGTCACCGTTAGCACCGATCCGTAAAGGTTTCGCGGCTGCCACGTGCCTGGTGACAAACCTTTAGCACCGGTTCGTGACACGAATCGGTGCTAAAGATCCCGCACGAACCGGTGCTAGCTTGGCTGGTCCCCTGCGATGTCCTGGCCGCACAAACCGGTGCTAATGACACCCTTTAGTCTAGCTTTGTACCACAACCGGTACTAATGCTCTTTGGAGCACAAAATTAAAAACTTGTTTTCTACTAGTGGGTGCATCTACACCTATGAGGCAAAGTAGATTTCCCTGAACTGTAGCTAGTGGAAGACAATATACACGGCGCATATCACCAACAAGAGCAGTAGCATTCGCTTGCAGCATAATGAGCATCCATCAAGGTCGGTGTCCTAAAACTCGTGTTCGTTGCTAAGATTTTGCCGTGGGTGTTCGACCCCTCACCACGCATAAAACCGTTCCAATTTCATGCAGTGCGGCACCCTCGTCTCTTTTCTTTTCCCCTTTTTGAATCTTCAGGAACATTGTACTCTTTTTTATTCAAAACTAAGTCAAAAGTTTTTTTATCCATTAATCTCTCCATACGTCGGTGCGTGGAGGCGATCTCGGGCTTCTTCCGCGACACGAGGGCGCCCGGGGCAGTAGCCTTGGGTTCGACGGAGGAGGTGGCCCTCTTCTTCGCCGGAGAGGGTCGGCCTGCGGTTGGTGGTGGTGGATCTTTTGATCTATCACCGCGATCCGGCGACGAGATGGAGGTGCTTGGAAGTCGGCGATGGTGTCGCCAGTGGAGGGTTGGTTTGGCCAGCCCGGAATGGTCGCCGACGTGGGGGTCCGACCTGAATAAAGGCGGCGGTCCTAGGGCTTCTCTTGCTTGAAGAGGAGGACCTACCGGAGGCCTGGACTCGTGATCTGGCCGGTGGGTTGAGTTCCGGAAGGCTCCGCCGGCGAATGTAACAGTGCTTTGCCTGGAGTTTGCTGGATCGGAGGTATTCGGTCGTGCGCACCCATGCATTTATTCCGACCGATTGGTTCTGGAGGGAGCGGCGCGAAGCTCTTTTTTCTGTGTTGACATCAAGTGACTATGGATCCATGATGAAAGTCGGAAGAAGATAATTTCATGAAGGCCGGAGGGGAGGACTAGCTAAGGGAGGTTCAAGTCTCCGCGCTGTTGAGGGACTTGCTTGGTGTTCCGGGCTTCACAGCAGTGGTATGAAAGTGGGGGCGACAACACATGTGAAGGGCAGAGTCCTACCTTTCAGGGTGAAAACCCAAGGTCTGGCCTTAACTGGTTGTGTCTGGCAATGACCTTGGTGGAGGCATTGTTTTGAGAGCGGGGACTATCTTCAGGGTAAAAACCTAAGAACTTTGATCGGGCGACGACGGTGTTTGAGCACTGTTCCCTTCTTGGAGGCGTCGTTTTTGGAGAGTCTATAATTCAGGTGTTGTCTTGGCGGTGGTTGTATTGCTGTTGTTAGGCTCGAGATACTGTAGCGGGACTTTTGTTTCTTAGTTTTTTTTCCTTTTTTTGGCTTAGGGTGGTGCGTTGTTGCAGAGGCTGGGTGTAATTGGTATCTCTTGATATTAATATATTGTATTTATCGAAATTAATCTCTCCATACCGGTTTATTAGCCTTTGAAGTACTGTTAAAGACCATTATTTTGGTCAACTATATACCCCCTCCATACCGGGTTGTTTGATAATTAGTTTGGTCAACAAAATACTTCATTCGTACAGATTTACTAGGGTAATACACACTTCAAGAAAACTACATTAATTTGATTAACAAAATATGACATATATGTCATGCAAATTATACCGTTGCAAACTTCTTTCGAATATGAATTTAATGATAATACGCACTTTGAGAAAAACTTTGATCATTAATTTGGTCAAAAAAATATGAGACATATGGCACACAAATTATACCATTGAGAAGTGTGTATTACCCTAATAAACTAGTATGAGGGAATATGATATATACTTTCTACGTTCCAATGAGTAATCTTTTTTTTTTTTAAAAGTCAAGCTTAGTAAACTTTGTTGAACAATTATGAAAATCTATCAACGACTATAATGTTTTATAGATATCTTACAGAAACATATTTCATGATGTATCTAATGATATTGGGAAATACTTTTGTAATTACACGGATATGGGTGTGGGTGATATTGTATAGTATAAGTTAATCTTTTTTTTTTCAAAAAAATTGATCAAATTTTATATAGTTATACATTTCAAAAAAGTGTATGCCTTATTCATTTAAACGGAAAATGGAGGTATTATGCCATAAAAATTGTACCTCTCGATTCATATTAAAAAAATTCAACGATATAGTTTTTATACCATTCTTTTTTTACATTTTCAACAATGTTCAACAAAAACTGTACCACTGGATTGATATTTAAAAAGTTTCCAATGGTATAGTCCTTATAGCATATATTTTGTAGATTCTTCAACAAATTAATGGTCAAATATTTTCTCAAAGCACGTGAAGCCTAATAAACCGATATGGAGGGATTATGAGGTATACACCACAAAAGTTATATAATTGAATACTTCTGTCGACTATGATTCCAATAGTATAGCTATTGTAACATATATCTCATCTTTTTTTAATCAAATTAATGGCTAAAGTATTTTTTAAAGTACACAAAATCCAAATAATCCGGTATGAAGGAAGTAATAAAGAAGAATGTTGTCAAGATAATTGTGAATAACCGGTTTTAAATCGATACAAATGGAGTCAAGCCCACACTTGCCAACGACAGGACGAATGCATCAAAAACACGCCAAACAAGTGGGAAGAATCCACAACGGTATAGCGAACAATCCAAGGATGCTACAAGAGGATCACACCAGACACTCAAGAACACGAGACCATGCGCAAGTTACAACACCCTGCTGGTCAAACTCTTGATTTCCATAAACTCCACAGCCCTGCAGCCTGCCAACACCACCTCCCGGATCGCTTCTCTGAAGTAGCACCGCTCACCATCAAGATGCAACACCGCACGACATGGTATCCCACAACAGTCAACACATGTTCCAGAGCATTTCCAATTTTTTTAGTTATGCTTACCTGTAATGTAAACAGAAAACAAAAGTTTTGTCGACCAAGCATGCATGCATGTGGTTAAAATGGAGTTGGATTATACACGCCTGGATTTGATGCCTACTTGATGAGTTGTTTATTCCTACTTTTAAGCTGGAGCTGTCGCTAGGCATGCATAATCCGTGGAGCGTCAGTGCGTGGTTGACCCGTCAACATGCAGTCCTCCGGTGCATGATCTGTTGCTCCTCCAAGCATTGCCATGCATGAGACGCTCTTCAGCTGGGCTTGGGAAAATATCGTTGGCGTGTAGCACGACTAGTCTATCTATAGGAGTACAGTAACAGTACACGTCAGCGAGCGGGCCTGGTGCATGCTCGCGTACGTGTGTGCAGGATTCGGAGCAGATCGTCACCGCGAGCCGGCCGACACGTCTACTAGAAAACACTGAGGCGAGGTACATTATATTCGTGTTGTGTGTGGTCATGTCATGGACTTATTATCGCGGCTCATGTGTACTTTTGAGAGGGAGAACCGTACTCTACCGTACGTGGAAGAGCACATAGCCGAGGAAGCTGTCGGTGTATCTGGCTAAAGATGTAAATATGGTACATATAATTTTTAAAGTTGTATCAGCATTCGCTTTCAAGGTTAGAGTATGCATCTTTAGCAATTTCTGGATATAGTAGTAGATATGAATTTGGGCAGGAGGATATCCATCGGATACAGTAGCGGACATATAGTGCTGCGATGGTATGACTATCTACTCCTCCAATTCATATGACTTGTCGCTAAAATGGGTGAACATACACACCAAATATATGTCTAGGTACATACGAACCAATGACAAGTACTATAGATGGGAGGGAGCAATACTTTTGCAAAGTATCGATCCAAGGTCTTCAAAGAGGATAATCCCAACCTCACATAATGAAACTACATCAGGGTAACTATGCATGCTATCTTTCCTCGCTATAGCATGCTATCATCAGTAGTGCACATTTTTACTACTCCATCTGTCCCAAATTTGTTGACTTCGATTTTTCTAGATGTGCATGTATATACACATGTTTAATGTATAGATACATGTGCATCTAGATAAATTTGAGTAAACTAATTTGGAATGGAGGGCGTATTTTTTTAAGAAACATGTAAATACATACACAAACTCACCTCTACGAACTCGTGTGCATACACACACCCTATACCTATGAGCGCCCCCGAGAGACTGATCCAGTAGGTCTTGAGATAATCATCACATGCCTCACTATTGACAGGAACATCGCCTCTTACAGAAAGAATCCGTCTTGATGAGACACCAAAGCGTCAATCCTGATGAGATGGGGTTTCCACTACCCTCCTAACCATCAAACCACTAGTTAATTATGTATTATTATGTATTACTCCCTCCGTTCCTTTCTATAGTGTCTATAGATTTTTAGCATTTGTTTCAGAATATAAGGTTGTAGCTTAGCTTTTCTTCAATTACCCCCTCCCCGCTCAGCTCCCAAATCGTTCAGCTCCCAAATTTGTTATGGTAAGTTAAGAAGATATGGATTTTCCAAATTTTACGTTGATCTCAAATCGTTCAGCTAGGGGTCTTATGTAAAAAATACTCTTGCGCTAATTTCCGTGCCAAAAAACTATAGGCACTATAGAATGGAACAGAGGAAGTATTATTATTATTATTATTATTATTATTATTATTATTATTATTATTATTATTATTATTATTATTATTTATTGTTAAAGTGTTGGGCTACCATTGTATTATTGTAATATCGTGTCAGCATGAATGTTTGTTTATTTTATGAGCAAGTGTGAGGTTTCGCTATAGTCTGGTGTATATATTTTACGTGTGTATTTCCTCAATTATCCATCCTTATTCCTTTAGGTTGCTGTATTGTTGTGTCACTATGAAAGTTTGTTTATTTTACGAACCGGAACCATGCGGCAAAAGCAGCCCCATAGAATCTTCAGCTCCTCGTTTTTATTCAATTATGAAATAATTCATTTTTAATGGAGATTTATAGCATCATTTAAGTAAATACAAATTGAGATCGTACAAACATCAGCTTGTGATATAGCTACACCTAATTCTAGACCAGTTAATGCTAGAACTATAAATATGGGACCAAGATCTCCTATGAAATAGAAAACATTATCTAGAAATAGCATAGTCCAAACAAATCCAACTAATAAAATCTTTAGTAAACTATGACCGGCTATCATATTAGCAAATAAACGTATTCCTAAGCTTAATGCATGAAAAGAAAGATTATCTCAAGGAGTACCAAGAAAAGTGAGAGGTTCGGCTGTATTCCATTGTATTTTATGTGTGTATTTGCTTAATTATCTGCTTTTGATTCGAGTCCGCTTCAAATCCACTCTATATCGGCAATTCTAATCCACATTCGAATCCGCTTCCAACTGTTATCTGCAGTCATCCAAATTTGTAAAAAAATATGATAAAAGATATAAAATAGCAACATCCGCTCGGATCCGTCTACATCCTAATCCCAGCCATGGCACTGGACACTGTCAAGACTCCAGTGGCGCCATTGGACAGATTTGGAGGTGGCTGCTGTGTTCCGTGATCGAGCACGCGCGGACTGTTTCGCATGAGCAAAGTGCCTAGCTTCATGGACGTTTTCGTTGAGTCCGCGTGCTGTCCCCGCGTAACAACGCCTGCTCGAGTCTAAAACAGCATAACTAACTCTAGTATTTTTCTCTCTCTTTTAGGCCGGGTGAAAGGGAGACACATCGTTGAAACAACACGGCAGCATTGGAGAGGTCGAAGAGCATAGAGGTGGGAATCTTCTCCATATCAATTGGTTGGCCGATCGAATTGGAGCTAGTTCTAGAATTGAGCCGAGATGCATGCACATGTGTTCTTTGCTTTAACTTTACCTCAGGTGTATCTGAATTTCTTGCACGATTTGCTTTGACTGTATATGCTAGCTAGGTTGGTTGTTGGTGCTTCGAGGGAAGCCACACACGGATCGTCCTGTCCCATTCGGTTTCGTTGCTCACGTCGGATAACTTTCTAACCTTATCTCATTTCTCCATTTGTCCTCATCTTTTCCCACTTTCCTTATCCCAATCATGCATATTGGGTTTGCCCAATATAAAGTCATGTTCCCCTGAATTCACGCTATACTGAAAAACAGGATCTACTCGATAATCAGTCGATGGCCCCAACAATCGACATGGGATCCTTAATTGCAAATGGATGGCCGAGTGTACATACGAAATTCCCCACATTAATACCTATGAAAAACCAATGCACAAGAACATGCATCATATTTTTTCTCGAACGCACATCTAAATGTGCCGGGATGTGTATTAGGTATCTACTCGATAATCAGTCGATGGCCCCAACAATCGACGGACGATCCTTAATTGCAAATGGATGGCCGAGTGTACATACGAAATTCCCCACATTAATACCTATCAAAAACCAATGCACAAGAGCATGCATCATATTTTTCTCGAACGCACATCTAAATGTGCCGGGATGTGTATTAGGTATCTCCGGCAGTGGCATTGGGGTACTCGTTGTTTACGAAGGTGTACGGGATGTCAGATGATCAAGGAAAGGTAAGGAATATGACATTTTTACTAGTGGTTGTTCTATCGACTCTGTCTCGCTTGTGTATATCTTCTATCGATTAGTGAATGGATAGGCTGTCTTTGTGTTACATTTTTTTATGGTTGTTTCATGTATCGACCTTATCTTTTCCATGAGTGTAATACTGGATTTTTTGTAAACTTATTTGTACTTTTGGTTTAATAAAAGTTAGCCGTGTGCATCTATTGATACAGAGGCTGGGGCGATGCTCCCATATCTACAAAAAAAGTATATCTTCTATCGATGATCAATGCTCTACTATGTGCCACGATTCTACATGCCGCTCCCTGCCAACCGTCTTCGCGATTCTATATTTCGCTTTCTACCAATTGTCTTCGCGGTTTTTACATGCCGCTCTCCGTCTATTGTCTTCGTAGATTCTACATGCCGCTCTCTGTCGAATGTCTTTAGGGTTTGTACATGCCGCTCTACATCAACTTTCTTTACGACTCCTCCATACTGCTCTACATAGACTGTCTTTGCAGTTTCTACATTCCACTCTACGTCGACTATCTTTGTGGTTTCTTCAGACCGCTCTACATCAACACTCTTGACGGCGTCTACGGGCCACTCTACATCAATTTCATCGGCGGCTTCCATATGAAGCTCTATATCAACTCTTTTGTAAGTTTCCACATGTGACCGTGACCGCTCCTTCCATTACACGTCTTCTACCTCTCCAAACTCTGTAGTTTTTGACCCACCATAAGTTTAAGGGTGTGATGGGGTGGGGGTGGTGATGGGCATTACCCTTCGGGTCCCTGATATTGGCCTACCTCCTCCGGCCCAACAAGGGGCTCAAGAGATCCGCCGTGAGCCAAAGTGAACCCATACGTCGGTTGCAGCGGAGAAGACATGAAATACGACGGATTCTTAATAGACAAGGCAAGGATACGTCGATAAAGGAAAGATATATTTGATATTGATATAATCTAGTCGGGTTTGGACATGACTCTTGGGACCTGGCCTCCTATATAAAGTCCAGGAGAGAGCCTGCCGAACCATACTTACGCAACCAACACAACTTAGCACACACCAACCCTCGAAACTTTGCCTTCCAGCGAGTCCACCTAACGCAGTCTATCGGTTGCCCCATTGTAACCTCTTTTTCATCGATAAATCAAGCAGGAGTAAGGATTTTACCTCATCGAGGGCCTCGAACCTGGGTAAATCTCGCCTTATGTACGTTTGGTATCCGATGTCTCGTGCTAACCTACAGGATTCTGTTAACTCTAAGCCCCTCATGGTGGGCATTGCCGAGGAGCTCCCTCGACAATTGGTGCCGTCTGTGGGAAACCTGCTGGTACAAGGCACTTCATCGGCTGTTCCGATCGTGTCGGCTGCACCTTCGCCGGCATCACCACCACCGTCGGCTCCGTCATCACCGATCTCGGGGAACTCGATCCACTTCGGGTCCTTCGAGTTCACTCCTCACGCCGATGCGTCACGTTCGGCCTTCTCGGGCCTACCCGACGGGGTGGACATGACATTCGGTAGCGTCCACTTCCGCGTCAATTCTGGTGGCGTTTTTCGGCTCCTGGAGCCGATCGCTTCGGGTACTGCAACAACCATGACTTCATCGACTACTACGTCCATCGCTTCATCGTCAACCGCGGCCGGTCTATCGACTGCACCAGCGTCGACTCTGATATCTTCATCATCATCGTCATCATGCCGTACCATGTCCACCATGTATGTTAGGTCTGATGACTCTGATTCATCGGATTGAAGGGATTCGTAGCATAGAAAACAAAAAATTTCCTACCGCAAGAACGAATAACAAGCCAAGATCTAATCTAGTAGATGGTAACAACGAGATGAAGATCAACATACCCTCGAAGATCGCTAAGCGTTAACGAGATAAATCTCGTGGTTGATGTAGTCGATCACTTGCCGCTTTCAAAAGCGCGTAGAAGATCTTGACGGTGCCACAGTCGGGCAGCACCTCCGTACTCGGTCACACGTTCGGTGTTGATGACGACGTCCTTCTCCCCGTTCCAGCGGGCAGCGGATGTAGTAGATCCTCCTCGGAATCCCGCCAGCACGACGGCGTGGTGACGGTGGTGGTGGAGATCTCCGGTAGGGCTTCGCCGTAAGCGCTGCAGGAGAAGAAGGAGGAGGGAGTAGCTAGGGTTTGGGAGAGAGGAGGGGCTTGGGGCGCCGGCTTGGGTGCCCCTTGGTGGTGCGGCCAAGGTGTAGCCAGCCCTCTCCCTCTCCCTCTCTTTATATAGGTGGAGCCGCCAAGGGTTTTCCCAAAATCCGAATAAGAGTCCAACTCAAAACCTTCCATATGGGTGAAACCTAGGGGAAGTGGGACTCCTCCCTTTCCTTCCCCTATGGCCGGCCATGGAGGTGGAGTCCACCATGGACTCCACCTTCCCCTTTGGCTGGCCAGCTAGGGTTGGTGGAGTCTGATACGTCTCCAACGTATCTATAATTTCTGATGTTCCATGTTTATATTATACCAATTGCTACATGTTTTATACACACTTTATAACATTTTTATGCATTTTCCGGGACTAACCTATTAACAAGATGCCGAAGTGCCAGTTCCTGTTTTCTGCTGTTTTTTGGTTTCAGAAATTCTACACAGGAAATATTCTCGGAATTGGACCCCACGAAGACAGAAGTCAATATTTTGCTGAGACGGACCTAGAGAGCCAGAGAAGGGCCTGAGGGGGGCCAAGGGGCCCCCACACCATAGGGGGCGCGGCC
>NC_061513.1:60906667-60920626 GCF_022539505.1 Lolium rigidum | reverse complement strand
CGCCATCAACCGAAACCCAAGTTCGGGAGGGTTCTGCAGTCCATCCCGGCACCCTGTCGGAGAGGGAAATCACCGCCGGAGGCCTCTACATCGCCATGTCTTTATCCGAGGTGATGCGTGTGTAGTTCTCCACGGGACCATGGATCCATAGCAGTAGCTAGATGGCTGTCCTCTCCTTCTTGTGCTTCATGTATAGATCTTGTGAGCTGCCTAACATGATCAAGATCATCTATTTGTAATTACTATATGTTGGTTTGATGTGGCTCCAATTTATAGAGAGATTGCTTTGGTTGAGATTATGTATTATGTTATTATGATCTTGCATGCTCTCTGTTTCTAGTAGATGCTCTGGCCAAGTAGATGCTAGCGACTCCAAGAGGGAGTATTTATGCTCGATAGTGGGTTCATGCCTCTATTTAACCATGGGAAGTGACCTTGTTCTCTACGGTTGTAGATGTGTTGTTGCTACTAGGGAGAAAACAGCGGTGTTCTATTCAAGGGTAGTTTCATCGTTTACTTTACACACATTGCTTAAAGCGATAGTCCGTTGCTTGCAACTTAATACTGTAGGGTGTCGCGGATGCAATCCTGAAGGTGGATTATTAGTCATAGATGCAGTTGGATTACGGTCTATGTATATTGTTGTAATGCTCGCATACTTTCATAGCATGTATTCTGCACCAACCATTAGCGTAGAATCTCTGTTTGTCAATTGCCCATCTGTAAATTGTTTACCCATCATATTTATTTATTGGGGAGGCACCTCTAGTGAACTGTGGACCCCAGTCCTTCTTCTTTTAATTGCAATCTTCTACATCATTTTTCTGTTCTGTTCTCTGCAAACAGTTCTTCTTCCACACGGTTCGTTTAATCCTTTGTTTTCAGCAAAACCAGTGAGCTTGACAACCTCGCTGAAAGTTGGGGACAAAGTAATTGGTTGTTTGTGTGCAGGTCTCCACGTTGACGCCGGCAGTGTGCATTGCCACGAGTTGGTCCGCAACACCTCGGGAGAGAACGTTTTTCTCCTACTGGTCGATAAACCTTGGTTTCTTACTGAGGGAAAACTTCCTGCTGTGCTCATCATACCTTCCTCTTGGGGTTCCACTCAACGTTGCGCATAAATTCTCCTTCATCAACTCCGCGCTCAGCAAAGTGCCACTGACTTGAAGGCCACAGCAGCCGCACCGAAGAAAACAACGCTGACAGTCGCTTCCGCCGCCGCCAAGGATGCCCAATGTGATTGCAGATCGTCCACCATCACCAACCGTGATGAAAAGACAATGCGGAGTCTGGGGCTGATTTCTGACGAAGAACAGATGTCCGCCTGCCAAGTTCAGACTCTCGTCCTAATCCTCCTGCCGGATTTTCTGTTATGTTTGTTGCATTCCTGTACCGAGGATTGTCTCTCCCTGCACATGAATTTCTTCGGTGCCTTCTATTTTCGTACGTCATCCAGCTCTAGCAGCTGAGCTGAATTCTATTCCCCATCTTGCGATTTTTATCACTACCTGCGAAGTTTTTCTTAGTATTGACCCACAGTGGGGCCTATGGAAGAAGATATTCTTTGTCAAGCGCTATAGTGGCAGCAGCGGTCCTTACATCACTGGTGGGATCGGCTCCGTTGTTCGAAAGGAGGTTAATTATTTTAACTTTCTGATGAAAGAATCTGTCCAAGGTTGGAGGTCGAAGTGGTTCTATCTTAAGGATCACCCAACATTGGGACACAACTCTGGCCTGCCGAGATTCGTTGACGTCCTAGAAGCGATGCCAAAGAGATCCCTGCGAAGCATTTTAACTACCAAATAAAAAGTAATAGACGATGATTTGTATGAAAAGATCTTCGAAGTGAAGAACGTTGATGGTCAAACAATGATCGGCACTGAGGTTGTCGATGTGTTCTTGAAGCGCCCCATTCAACCAGTAATGTCCAGAGTTCATCAGATGTGGTTATATTCTGGTTCCAAAGATGAAACCCGAATCAATGCCGCAGAATTATCGGATAAAGAACTCTTGGACGAAATTAGACACTTGACTTATTTTAGTCAAGAAGATTCTATTCCCTTAGTGGCTCTCCAAGATCGGTATGAACTTTCTCATCTTCCTACCGATGTAATCTTGATGTTCTGTACTTGATATAATACTTGCATCTGATAATTTATTTTGATTTGTTGATTCACCACTTGCTTCAACAGGTCCCTGCAACTGCAAGGTATTACCCTTCCGTATCCAAAAATGGGGAGGAACCCGAGATGACGAGTCCATTGGCAATGCCGAAGCTTGCGTCGAAGTAGTTGATACGTCTCAAACGTATCTATAATTTCTTATGTTCCATGCTACTTTTATGATGATACTCACATGTTTTATACACATTATATGTCATTATTATGCATTTTCCGGCACTAACCTATTGACGAGATGCCGAAGAGCCGATTCTTGCTTTCTGCTGTTTTTGGTTTCAGAAATCCTAGTAAGGAAATATTCTCGGAATTGGACGAAATCAACGCCCAGGGTCTTATTTTTCCACGAAGCTTCCAGAAGACCGAGAGGGAAACAAAGTGGGGCGACGAGGCGCCAACACAACAGGGCGGCACGGCCCAGGCCCTGGCCGCGCGGCCCTGGCGTGTGGGGCCCTCGCGTCGCCCCTAAACTTACCCTTCCGCCTACTTAAAGCCTTCGTCGCGAAAACCCCAGTACCGAGAGCCACGATACGGAAAACCTTCCAGAGACGCCGCCGCCACCAATCCCATCTCGGGGGATTCAGCAGATCGCCTCCGGCACCCTGCCGGAGAGGGGAATCATCTCCCGGAGGTCTCTTCATCACCATGATCGCCTCCGGATCGATGTGTGAGTAGTTCACCCCTGGACTATGGGTCCATAGCAGTAGCTAGATGGTTGTCTTCTCCTCATTGTGCTATCATGTTAGATCTTGTGAGCTGCCTATCATGATCAAGATCATCTATTTGTAATGCTACATGTTGTGTTTCTTGGGATCCGATGAATATTGAATACTATGTCAAGTTGATTATCAATCTATCATATATGTTGTTTATGTTCTTGCATGCTCTCCGTTGCTAGTAGAGGCTCGGCCAAGTTGATACTTGTAACTCCAAGAGGGAGTATTTATGCTCGATAGTTGGTTCATGCCTCCATTGAATGCGGGACGAGTGACGAAAGTTCTAAGGTTGTGGATGTGATGTTGCCACTAGGGATAAAACATCAATGCTTTGTCTAAGGATATTTTTGTTGATTACATTACGCACCATACTTAATGCAATTGTCTGTTGTTTGCAACTTAATACTGGAAGGGGTTCGGATGATAACCTGAAGGTGGACTTTTTAGGCATAGATGCATGCTGGATAGCGGTCTATGTATTTTGTCGTAATGCCCTGATTAAATCTCATAGTACTCATCATGATATATGTATGTGCATTGTTATGCCTTCTTTATTTATCAATTGCCCAACTGTAATTTGTTCACCCAACATGTTATTTCTTATCGGAGAGACACCACTAGTGAACTGTGGATCCCGGTCTATTCTTTACATCTGAAATACAATCTACTGCAAACTCTGTTCTTTACTGTTCTTCGCAAACAACCATCATCATCCACACTATACATCTAATCCTTTGTTTACAACAAGCCGGTGAGATTGACAACCTCACTGTTACGTTGGGGCAAAGTACTTTGATTGTGTTGTGCGGGTTCCACGTTGGCGCCGGAATCCCCGGTGTTGCGCCGCACTACACTCCGTCACCAACAACCTTCACGTGTTCCTTGACTCCTACTGGTTCGATAACCTTGGTTTCATACCGAGGAAAACTCGCTCGTTGTACGCATCACACCTTCCTCTTGGGGTTCCCAACGGACGTGTGTTAACTACTACCACGCCAACAGCAAGGATTTTTCTGGCGCCGTTGCCGGGGATATCAAGACACGCTGCAAGGGGAGTCTCCCACATCCAATCTCTTTACTTTGTTTTTGTCTTGCTTTACTTTATTCTATTTACTGCTTTGTTTGCTCTTATATCAAAAACACAAAAAAATTAGTTGCTAGTTTTACTTTATTTACTGTCTTGTTCTTCATATTAAAAACACACAAAAAAAATAGTTACTTGCACTTACTTTATTTATCTTTTGTTTATTTCATCATGTTTCCTCCTAAGTACACTCTAAAAGACATACCGGTAGGACGAGGGTCTATCATTGGGAGAGATAATATAGAAGATTTTTTCACTCATGTTAGTACATATGAAGATTTTGAAGATAGACACTTGGTAGAACTTGCTCCTACTTATGAAATTGCTGCTGCTTCTTTAGTACACATGTTGAAACTAAATTTTTTAATATCAATCCTATAATTCAACACATGTTTCTTACACTCTGTGATATGGAGGAAGGAGAAAAGAAAGATTTTGTCTTAGAAACCCTTCTTAAAGAATTTGGTGGTGTAGCAAGAGAGGCTAGAAAAGTATTAATTAAATATAAGATGCTTGGCTCTTATACCAACTTTGCTAGTACCCTTGAAAAAATGGAAAAAGATAGATTAAAGTACACTAATAAAGTTAATTGTGAAGGGGAGACTAAGACATCAATACCTTGCAAGCTCCTAGGAATGCATGAAGCTCTAGAAAATAACTATGGTTGGCTTGTTCCTGAAAATTTGTTTGATGAGAATAGCAAGCCTAAGAGTAAGGAAAAAGGAGCCTCTGAAACTTACATAGATAAGATACAATGCATAGTTGAGAAAACTCCAAACCTCTTTGTTGACGCTTCGTCTCTTGACAATACTTGATTCACACTTTCTGCGCCTAGCTGAAAGGCGTTAAAGAAAAGCGCTTATGGGAGACAACCCATTATTTTACTTCTGCATTTTTATTTTATATTTGAGTCTTGGAAGTTGTTACTACTGTAGCAACCTCTCCTTATCTTTATTTTATTGCATTGTTGTGCCAAGTAAAGTCTTTGATACTAAAGTCAATACTAGATTTGGATTACTGCGCAGGAACAGATTTCTTGCTGTCACGAAATTGAGCCGCCCCTGCTGTAGAAAATTTAGAAAAATCTGCCAATTTACGTGCGTGATCCTCAGATATGTACGCAACTTTCATTCAATTTGGGCATTTTCATCTGAGCAAGTCTAGTGCCTCTAAAAAATTCGTCTTTACGGACTGTTCTGTTTTGACAGATTCTGACTTTTATTTCGCATTGCCTGTTTTGCTATGTTTGATGGATTCCTTTGTTCCATTAACTTTCAGTAGCTTTGTGCAATGTCCAGAAGTGTTAATAATGATTATGTCACCTCTGAATGTATGTATTTTCAATTATGCACTAACCCTCTAATAAGATTGTTTTGAGTTTGGTGTGGAGGAAGTTTTCAAGGGTCAAGAGAGGAGGATGATACAATATGATCAAGAAGAGTGAAAAGTCTAAGCTTGGGGATGCCCCGTGGTTCATCCCTGCATATTTTAAGAAGACTCAAGCATCTAAGCTTGGGGATGCCCAAGGCATCCCTTCTTCATCGACAACTTATCAGGTCACCTCTAGTGAAACTATATTTTTATTCCGTCACATCTTATGTGCTTTACTTGGAGCGTCTGTTTGTTTTTGTTTTTGTTTTTTTTTGAATAAAATCGGATCCTAGCATTCCTTGTTTGGGATAGAGACACGCTCCGCAGTTTCGTATGAACACATATGTTCTTAGCTTTATTCTTAATGTTCATGGCGAAGGTTGAAACTTCTTCGTTCATTGTTATATGGTTGGAAACAGAAAATGCTGCATGTGGTAAATGGTATAATGTCTTGAATAATTTGATACTTGGCAATTGTTGTGCTCATATAGATCATGTTTAATCTCTTGCATCATGTACTTTGCACCTATTAATGAAGAACTACATAGAGCTTGTCAAAATCTGGTTTGCATGATTAGTTTCTCTAGAGTCTAGATATTTTCTGGTTAAGGTGTTTGAACAACAAGGAGACGATGTAAAGTCTTATAATGCTTACAATATGTTCATATGTGAGTCTTGCTGTACCGTTTTATACTTGAGTTTGCTTCAAACAACCTTGCTAGCCTAGCCTTGTATTGAGAGGAATTCTTCTCATGCATCCAAATCCTTGAGCCAAAAACTATGCCATTTGTGTCCACCATACCTACCTACTACATGGTATTTCTCTGCCATTCCAAAGTAAATTACTTGAGTGCTACCTTTAAAAATTCTATTCCTATGTCTTTGCAATATATAGCTCATGGGAAAATAGCCTTAAAAACTATTGTGGTGAAGAATATGTAGCTATGTATCTTATTTCTTAGTAAGTTGCTTGTTGAGCGTTAACCATGCTTCTGGGGACGCCATCAACTATTACACCTTTGTTGAATATCATGTGAGTTGCTATGCATGTTCGTCTTGTCTGAAGTAAGGGCGATTTTCATGATCAAATGGTTTGAGTATGCATATTGTTAGAGAAGAACATTGGGCCGCTAACTAAAGCCATGATTCATGGTGGAAGTTTCAGTTTGGACAATTAATCCTCAATCTCTTATGAGAATATTATCTGTTGTTGAATGCATATGCATTAAAGAGGAGTCCATTATCTGTTGTCTATGTAGTTGAGAATAATCAAAAGCGAGAAATCCAATGCGAGCTTTCTCCTTAGACCTTTGTACAGGCGGCATAGAGGTACCCCTTTGTGACACTTGGTTGAAACATATGCTATGCAATGATAATCCATGTTAATCCAAGCTAATTAGGACAAGGTGCGAGCACTATTGGTATACTATGCATGAGGCTTGCAACTTATAGGATATCTTATACATAACACATATGATTTATTACTACCGTTGACAAAATTGTTTCTTGTTTTCAAAATGAAAAGCTCTAGCACAAATATAGTAATCCATGCTTCCCTCTGCGAAGGGCCATTCTTCTACTTTATTGTTGAGTCGGTTTACCAACTTCTTTCTATCTTAGAAGCAAACACTTGTGTAAACTGTGTGCATTGATTCTTACATGTTTACCTATTGCACTTGTTATATTACTTTGTGTTGACAATTATCCATGAGATAAACATGTTGAAGTTGAAAGCAACCGCTGAAACTTATATCTTCCTTTGTGTTGCTTCAAAGCTTTTTACTAAGAATCTATTGCTTTATGAGTAACTCTTATGCAAGTCTTAGTGATGCTTGTCTTGAAAGTATTATTCATGAAAAGTCTTTGCTATATGATTCATTTGTTTACTCATTATCTTCACCATTGCTTCGAATCGCTGCATTCATCTCATATGCTTTACAATAGTATGATCAAGATTATGATAGCATGTCACTTCAGAAATTATCTTTGTTATCGTTTACCTACTCGAGGGCGAGTAGGAACTAAGCTTGGGGATGCTTGATACGTCTCAAACGTATCTATAATTTCTTATGTTCCATGCTACTTTTATGATGATACTCACATGTTTTATACAGATTATATGTCATTATTATGCATTTTCCGGCACTAACCTATTGACGGATGCCGAAGAGCCGATTCTTTGTTTTCGCTGTTTTTGGTTTCAGAAATCCTAGTAAGGAAATATTCTCGGAATTGGACGAAATCAACGCCCAGGGTCTTATTTTCCACGAAGCTTCCAGAAGACCAAGGGGGAAACGAAGTGGGGCGACGAGGCGCCAACACAACAGGACGGCGCGGCCCTGGCCCTGGCCGCGCGGCCCTGGCGTGTGGGGCCCTCGCGTCGCCCCTAAACCTACCCTTCCGCCTACTTAAAGCCTTCGTCGCGAAAACCCCAGTACCGAGAGCCACGATACAGAAACCTTCCAGAGACGCTGTCGAGCGTACTCCTCGGCAATGCCCTCCGATTGGGGCTTAGGGTTGACGGAATCCTGCAAGCTGACACGAGACATCGGTTCACAGACAAGAGGGGAGAGCGATTTACCCAGGTTCGGGGCCCTCGATGAGGTAAAACCCTTACGTCCTGCCTATCTGTTCTTGATTATGAAGATATTGGGTTACAATGGGGTGCCGAATAGTTCGGCTGAGATCTCGTCGAGAGGCTAAGTGCTATGATGACCTAGCTCTAGACTTTTTGGTAGCCTAGATTGCTAAGATTGATTGTGTCCCTCGGCAGCCCCTCTCCTGGCCTTTATATAGGAGGCCAGGTCTCAAGAGGTCTAACCGTGTACGACTAGGTTTACAGTAGTTTTAAATCTAATCTTCCCTTGTTCGGCTGCTTCCTTGCCTTGCCCGTCAAGGAATCTTCTGGTGCGCCATCCAAGCGGCCCGTCTTGCCTCCAAGTGCCTTCATGGGCCTCCAACTAGACAATACGGGACAGGGCAATGTCGGTTACCCGAAGGGTAATGCCCTCGTCAGTAGCCCCCGAGTGTCCAGCCGAACATAGTTCGGGTGGGGACTGAAGCATGTCTCCTTCTGATGTTCTTCTCCTTGATTTCCCTTGTTCATCTTGAATCAGCATCATCTTCTTCTATCGGGTGCGCGTCAGCGCTCCCGATGGGAGTAGCCCCCGAGTCTAGGTACGGATGCTTGCAATCCGTGCGTAGACTCAAGTTGTACCACTCGAACATTTTACTCTGCCGAAGTTTTTACGCAAGTCTTCATCGGTCATCCGATATATTTTCCGCATGCAAGGGATGATAAGTAACGTGCCCAACTTTTGTTGGTTAACTACCGATGGCAAAACAACGTTACCCTACACGAGAATCAAGTCCCCGGGCATGATCCCGGAGTGCAAAAAGTTCTGTCGGGTGCGCGTTCAGCGCTCCCGATGGGAGTAGCCCCCGAGTCTAGGTACGGATGCTTGTAATCCGTGCGTAGACTCAGGTTGACCAACCACCTTTCTCTTCATTTTTTCCTCGAGTTCTCAATTTATCGGGTGCGCGTCAGCGCTCCCGATGGGAGTAGCCCCCGAGTCTGAGTGCAGATGCTTCACAATCTGTGCATAGAATCAAGTTCACCACCCGATACCTTTTCATTTTTTCTTCGAGTGCTCGCAACAATCTCTATGACGTCACTGTTGACGTGCGGCTGCTGTGGTTTGATTGACAAGACTTGACCTGACGGGCCCACCCTAGCTCTGCGCGGGCAGTTTTTAGGACTTGACCAGTGCACGCGCGGCGACCGAGGCGTCCCCTCGATTTTCGCACAACGTGGGAATAATGGGCCGCCGGTTCCGTTCTTTCTTCAAGTGCCACGTGTACAACCAGATCCACTCCACCTCCCACGATGCTTGTGGAGTTATGGCCACGATCTCTCAGAGATTCTTACGACATAAATAGAGGGTCTCCTAGTTTTTACCTTTCACACCTCTTACTGCTCATCTCCTCGCCCAAACCTTCCTGCCTCCTCTGTTTCTTCGTCAGAAGTTCCGCACGCCATGGGCAAGAAGAAGAGCGCCATCACTTCGGACGCGGCCAAACTTAGCCGCGATTGGAGTGCCTCCGCCATTTCCAACCGCGACATCAACAAGCTGCGCGCCCTCGGCTTCATCTCCGCATCTGAAGATGGTATTCGTCTTCCAGGTGCGGTTTCTCGCCCAAGGCCCCCGAAGGGTTTCACTGTCATGTTCGTTGCCTTTCTGTTCCGTGGTCTTTCTCTTCCGGCCCACGAGTTCCTTCGCTCTCTTCTTTTCTTCTACGGGATCCAGCTCTGGCAGCTGACCCCAAACTCCATTCTCCATCTCTCCATCTTCATTACTGTTTGCGAGGCCTTCCTCGGCATTGACCCTCACTGGGGTCTTTGGAGGAAGATCTTCTATGTGAAGTGCCACAATGACAGCAATTGCCCCCCACCCCCCGTCGTCGGTGGCGTTGGCTTTGTTGTCAGGAAGGAGGTCGACTACTTCAACTATCCAATGAAGGAGTCCGTCCAGGGCTGGCGTAACAAGTGGTTTTACCTGCGTGATCCCATAGTGCCCGGGCGGCGCTCGAATCTCCCTCCCTTTGATGACGTCTTGGTGGCTCACAAGAAGAAGTCCTGGCCAAACGCCCTTTCTCCCGAAGAGAGGGCGAGAGCCGACAGACTGTTTGAGCGGGTCGTCGTCTTGAAGAACATGGGAGGCTTGACGATGTGCGGCACTGAAGTAGTTTCAGTGTTCTTGTAACGTCGAGTGCAGCCGCTAATGTCTCGACCCCATCAGTTATGGCTTTATACCGGCAAGAGCGACAAGTCAAGGATCAGCTCTGCCGACCTGTCGGCAGATGAGCTTCGGGACGAGGTTCGTCGCTTGACGTGCCTTAGTATGAAGGATAACATTGTCTTGACATCGGCTCGTCCTCCTTACAATTTTGACCATCTCCCAACTGAGGTAATCTTTGCCGCTCCTTGCTTGCTTTCATCTCTTCTTTCTTCGTTGTGTTTTACAAACTTCATTTTCTCTTCTTGATAGGCCTCCTCCGTTGTACAATGCTATCCTCCCACACCGGAAAGCGGTGTGGAACCAGAGGATGATGATGACGATTCCGAAGGGACCGAGGACGCCCAACAAGTCCTTGAGGACAGCGATGTCCAGGAGGACGACACTGTCGAAGAGGTCGCTTTTACCAGGAGATAGACGAAGATTTTATCACGACGGCTGAATCTAGTCCCAGCGACCGAGATAATGATGCCGTTGGAGCTTCTCCGCCTTCTCCTGCCGACAAGGGGCCATCAGGCTTTTTCGCAGCCGAGGATGACTTGGAACTGTGAGCATCTTCACTCCTTTGCAACTTAACCTTTGTCATTTTGTATGCTAATCATTCTCTTTTCTGAAGTAGCTCTGATGATGATCTTGTCCCTCTCGCAAAGAGGGCTAAATTATCTGCTGAGAGAGCAGCATCAGCTAAGGAACCGAATCCTTCTCCTGCCAAGTCGACGCCTCCTACGAGGACGGCCGTGGAGAAGATTCCAGTGTCGAAGGTTATTCCTCCTGGCGATGCTCCTACTTCGTCGGCTTCTCGCGATCACGTAAGTATTTATTTTACCTTGTTTTGCTGAATTTTTTTCATGTCGACTGAGTTTCCCTGATTTCCCTTGCTGCAGCCGATTTATGCCACAGTCGATGTTGTGGTAGATTTTGCCGAGCAGTTTACCCGACTGGAGGCTGAAAACGCCCAGCTTCGGAAGACTGTCAAATCTTCGGCTGATGAAGTGCTGGAGGCCAACAAGCTTGCCACCGACGCCAAGAAGGAAAATGCCTTGCTGAAGGAGGAGGTGTCGAAGCTGAAGCAGCAGATGAAGGATGAGCAGGACGCCAGGCGTGCGGCAGCGGTTGCAGTCGATAAAAAGGAAGGCGTCCTCCGCGAATCCATCAAGGATTTATTGGGTAAAGTTCACGACACATAGTTTTCTCTTTTGGTATTTCCTTTCTGGCTGCTGATCTGTCTTTCTTTCAGAGGCTGCCAATATAACCTTCACACGACGCCATCAGCTTCGGGAGGACTCCACATCCGATGCCCTGTCGCTTGCTGCTGAGTCTAATGTCCAAGTCCTTGGACTTCAGCAAAAGACTAGAGGAGCATTGTCGAGGCTGTACTCGATGATCTTCCCGAAGCTGAAGCAGGATGATGCGCGTAGATGACACGTCCGTTGGGAACCCCAAGAGGAAGGTGTGATGCGCACAGCTGCAAGTTTTCCCTCAGTAAGAAACCAAGGTTATCGAACCAGTAGGAGTAAAGAAGCACGTCGAAGGTTGATGGCGGCGGGATGTAGTGCGGCGCAACACCAGGGATTCCGACGCCAACGTGGAACCTG
This sequence comes from Lolium rigidum, assembly GCF_022539505.1. Taxonomy (NCBI): domain Eukaryota; kingdom Viridiplantae; phylum Streptophyta; class Magnoliopsida; order Poales; family Poaceae; genus Lolium; species Lolium rigidum. The sequence goes on along the minus strand of NC_061513.1, from coordinate 60,908,887 downwards.
CACAACACAACCAAAGTACTTTGCCCCAACGAAACGAGTGAGGTTGTCAATCTCACCGGCTTGCTGTAACAAAGGATTAGATGTATAGTGTGGATGATGATTGTTTGCGAGAAAACGATGAGAACAAGTATTGCGATAGATTGTATTCGATGTAAAAGAATGGACCGGTGTCCACGAGTTCACTAGAGGTGTCTCTCCCATAAGATAAATAGCATGTTGGGTGAACAAATTACAGTTGGGCAATTGACAAATAGAGAGGGCATGACCATGCACATACATGATATGATGAGTATTGTGAGATTTAATTGGGCATTACGACAAAGTACGTAGACCGCTATCCAGCATGCATCTATGCCTAAAAAGTCCACCTTCAGGTTATCATCCGAACCCCTTCCAGTATTAAGTTGCAAACAACAGACAATTGCATTAAGTATGGTGCGTAATGTAATCAATAACTACATCCTCGGACATAGCATCAATGTTTTATCCCTAGTGGCAACATCACATCCACGACCTTAGAACTTTCTGTCACTGTCCCAGATTTAATGGAGGCATGAACCCACTATCGAGCATAAATACTCCCTCTTGGAGTTAAGAGTAAAACTTGGCCAGAGCCTCTACTAATAACGGAGAGCATGCAAGATCATAAACAACACATAGGTAATAGATTGATAATCAACATAACATAGTATTCTTTATCCATCGGATCCCAACAAACACAACATATAGCATTACAGATAGATGATCTTGATCATGTTAGGCAGCTCACAAGATCCGACAATGAAGCACATAAGGAGAAGACGACCATCTAGCTACTGCTATGGACCCATAGTCCGGGGGTGAACTACTCACTCATCACTCCGGAGGAGACCATGGCGGTGAAGAGTCCTCCGGGAGATGATTCCCCTCTCCGGCGAGGCGCAGGAGGCGATCTCCCGAATCCCCCGAGATGGGATTGGCGGCGGCGTCTCTGGAAGGTTTTCCGTATCGTGGCTCTCGGTGCGGGGGTTTCGCGACGAAGACTATATGTAGGCGGAAGGGCAGGTAAAGGGGCGTCACGAGGGGCCCACACAACAGGCCGGCACGGCCAGGGCTTGGGCCGCGCCGCCCTGTTGTCTGGCCACCTCGTGGCCCCACATCGTAAGTCCTCCGGTCTTCTGGAAGCTTCGTGCAAAAATAGGTCCCTGGGCGTTGATTTCGTCCAATTCCGAGAATATTTCCTTACTAGGATTTCTGAAACCAAAAACAGCAGAAAACGACAAGCGGCTCTTCGGCATCTCGTTAATAGGTTAGTGCCGGAAAATGCATAAATATGACATAAAGTATGCATAAAACATGTAGATATCATCAATAATGTGGCATGGAACATAAGAAATTATCGATACGTCGGAGACGTATCAGCATCCCCAAGCTTAGTTCTGCTCGTCCCGGCGAGTAAACGATAACAAAGATAATTTACGGAGTGACATGCCATCATAACCTTGATCATACTATTGTAAGCATATGTAATGAATGCAGCGATCAAAACAATGGTAATGACATGAGTAAACAAATGAATCATAAAGCAAAGACTTTTCATGAATAGTACTTTCAAAACAAGCATCAATAAGTCTTGCATAAGAGTTAACTCGTAAAGCAATAAATCAAAGTAAAGGTATTGAAGCAACACAAAGGAAGATTAAGTTTCAGCGTTTGCTTTCAACTTATAACATGTATATCTCATGGATATTGTCAATGTAAAGTAATATAACAAGTGCAATATGCAAGTATGTAGGAATCAATGCACAGTTCACACAAGTGTTTGCTTCTTGAGGTGGAGAGAGATAGGTGAACTGACTCAACATAAAAGTAAAAGAAAGGCCCTTCGCAGAGGGAAGCATTGATTGCTATATTTGTGCTAGAGCGTTGGTTTTGAAAACAAGAAACAATTTTGTCAACGGTACTAATAAAGCATATGTGTTATGTAAATTATATCTTACAAGTTGCAAGCCTCATGCATAGTATATTAATAGTGCCCGCACCTTGTCCTAATTAGCTCGGATTACCGGGATTGTCATCGCAATACACATGTTTTAACCAAGTGTCACAAAGGGGTACCTCTATGCCGCATGTACAAAGGTCTAAGGAGAAAGCTCGCATTGGATTTCTCGCTTTTGATTATTCTCAACTTAGACATCCATACTGGGACAACATAGACAACGAGATAATGGACTCCTCTTT
>NC_061513.1:60852656-60906567 GCF_022539505.1 Lolium rigidum | reverse complement strand
GTACATAGGAGAGAGATTAACCACATAGCTACCGGTACAGCCCTTAGCCTCGATGGAGAACTACTCCCTCCTCATGGGAGACGAGCAGCGTTGATGAAGATGGCGGTGGTGTCGATGGAGGAGCCTTCCGGGGAACTTCCCCGTCCCGGCGGCGTGCCGAACAGAGACTCTGTCCCCGGATCTTGGCTTCGCGATGGCGGCGGCTCTGGAAGGTTTCTCGTACCGTGGCTTTTTCGTCTCGAAGTTTTAGGTCAGGGACCTTTAAATAGGCGAAGAGGCGGATTCGGAAGGCTGACGAGGTGGTGTCACAATAGGGGGGCGCGGCCCAGGCCCTGGCCGCGCCGCCCTATCATCTGGGCCCACCAGGGCTCCCCTCTGGTGGCTCTCGGGTGTTCTGGAAGCTTCGTGGAAAAATAGGATGCCGGGCATTGATTTCTTCCGATTCGAGAATATTTCCTTACTAGGATTTCGAAACCAAAAACAGCAAAACGACAGAACCGGCTCTTCGGCATCTCGTCAATAGGTTAGTGCCGGAAAACGCATAAATATGACATATAATGTGTATAAAACATGTGAGTATCATCATAAAAGTAGCATGGAACATAAGAAATTATAGATACGTTTGAGACGTATCAGTGCCGCTTAAGGTCTTACCATATGTCGAGTCCCAGTCATATTTTATCGGGTACCTAACGCGTCTGTTAGGATTTTTCTTCGTATCTGTTGATGCCGAAAAAAGTAGCAAACCGACGTCAGAGACGGTGCCACGCCGCTCAGAACGGATCTGGGGTCTTACCTTCGCAGAATTTTGCGGCATTCAGAGATTATTCGCAACTTTGGCGCTCTGAGAATATATTGTCAAGTGCTTTTTCGGCTGTTGGAATAGCACATTTTATTGAGTCAACGGATGACTTATCTTGACTTCCCGATGGGAGTATATGCAGAGTTATTTGTATAACTCGAAATATGCTCACTTCTTCTTTTTTTTTATAATTTTATCGGGCACGCGAACAGCGTTCCCGATGGGAGTAGCCCCCGAGGCTACAGCCAAGGACTAGTGCTTGGTTGTAGGCTCAACACTTTAACGCCTTATGTCGCTATATTTTCATTCTTTCTCGAACTTTTCAGATCTATCGGGTGCGCGACCAGCGCTCCCGATGGGAGTAGCCCCCGAGGCTATGAACAAATGCTTGTATTTGGTCATAGGCTCTCGCCATTTCTATTTTGTCATACTCGAATTTTTCTTTTTTTTTTAAAGTAGCCCCCGAGCATTTGAGCAAAAACTTGTATTTGATCAAAGGCTTCTCGAAATAATCAATAGTCTTTGTCTGCCGCCAATTTCATTAATCTTTATAGCCGAGATTTTTCTTTAGAAAGGTGACATCATTACTGACGATAGCCACGATCCTTGTATTGGGAAGACGCGAGAGCTGTCCGTTCACTGACCTGCGGGCCCAAAACCTGCGACCTGTTGACACGTTACGCAAGTGGGGGACACACGTCCTCCGCTTTTTCTGCTCCGCGCGCTGTAGCGCCTGTCCAGTTCCATCATGGTAAAAGTACCATTGTACCCTTTGATCCACGTGTAAAGCATCAAATCTATTTGGAGAACATCCAACGGTGCGGCGTTCTGACTAATCCTGCTATAAATACTCTCCTTCTTCCTCGCTTATTCCACTTCGCCGCACCATTGCTCATACCTCCTCTGCTCCAATCTCCATTGCAAACAGCCAAGTTCTAGCGCACGCGTACTGCTCCACTTTCTCCACACCATTGTTGATGCCGCCGCGGCCAAGACTTTCAAGGCACAGCACCCCCGAAGCAAAGATGGCGACAGCGGATCTGGGGAGCACTGAGTGGGAGAGATCCAAAATCTCCGTCCAAGATATCAACTTGCTGAAGAAGCTTGGGATCAGCAAGAAGAAAGATTCGCTGCGCTTCCCTGATGCGTGTAGTTGACACGTCCGTTGGGAACCCCAAGAGGAAGGTGTAATGCGCACAGCGGCAAGTTTCCCTCAGTAAGAAACCAAGGTTTAATCGAACCAGTAGGAGTCAAGAAGCACGTTGAAGGTTGATGGCGGCGGGATGTAGTGCGGCGCAACACCAGAGATTCCGGCGCCAACGTGGAACCTGCACAACACAACCAAAGTACTTTACCCCAATGAAATAGTGAGGTTGTCAATCTCACCGGCTTGCTGTAACAAAGGGTTAACCGTATTGTGTGGAAGATGATTGTTTGCAAGAAAACAGCAAAACAAGTATTGCAGCAGATTTGTATTTCAGTATAAAGAATGGACCGGGGTCCACAGTTCACTAGAGGTGTCTCTCCCATAAGATAAAAGCATGTTGGGTGAACAAATTACAGTCGGGCAATTGACAAATAGAGAGGGCATAACAATGCACATACATGTCATGATAAATATAGTGAGATTTAATTGGGCATTACGACAAAGTACATAGACCGCCATCCAAGTTCGCATCTATGCCTAAAAAGTCCACCTTCGAGGTTATCATCCGAACCCCTCCAAGTATTAAGTTGCTAACAACGGACAATTGCATTAAGTATGGTGCGTAATGTAATCAACAACTACATCCTTAGACATAGCATCAATGTTTTATCCCTAGTGGCAACAACAATCCACAACCTTAGAACTTTCCGTCACCGTCCCGAGATATCAATGGAGGCATGAACCCACTATCGAGCATAAATACTCCCTCTTGGAGTTAAGAGCAAAAACTTGGCCAGAGCCTCTACTAATAACGGAGAGCATGCAAGATCATAAACAACACATAGGTAATAACTTGATAATTAACATAACATAGTATTCTCTATCCATCGGATCCCGACAAACACAACAAATAGTATCACAGATAGATGATCTTGATCATGTTAGGCAGCTCACAAGATCCAACAATGAAGCACAATGAGGAGAAGACAACCATCTAGCTACTGCTATGGACCCATAGTCCAGGGGTGAACTACTCACTCATCACTCCGGAGGCGACCATGGCGGTGAAGAGTCCTCCGGGAGATGAATCCCCTCTCCGGCAGGGTGCCGGAGGAGATCTCCGAATCCCCCGAGATGGGATTGGCGGCGGCGGCGTGTCCGCAAGGTTTTCCGTATCGTGGCTCTCGATGCGGGGGTTTCGCGACGGAGGCTTTAAGTAGGCGGAAGGGCAACGTGGGGGGCCACACGAGGGCCCCACGCCATAGGTCGGCGCGGCCGGGGCCCGGGCCGCGCCGCCCTATGGTGGCGGCGCCTCGTGGCCCCACTTCGACTCCTCTTCGGTCTTCCGGAAGCTTCGTGGCAAAATAGGACCCTGGGCGTTGATTTCGTCCAATTCCGAGAATATTTCGTTACTAGGATTTCTGAAACCAAAAACAGCGAAAACAACAGAATCGGCTCTTCGGCATCTTGTTAATAGGTTAGTTCCGTAAAATGCACGAATATGACATAAAGTGTGCATAAAACATGTAGATATCATCAATAATGTGGCATGGAACATAAGAAATTATCGATACGTCGGAGACGTATCAGCATCCCCAAGCTTAGTTCTGCTCGTCCCGAGCGAGGTAAAACGATAACAAAGATAATTTCGAAGTGACATGCCATCATAACCTTGATCATACTATTTGTAAACATATGTAATGAATGCAGCGATCAAAACAATGGTAATGACATGAGTAAACAAGTGAATCATAAAGCAAAGACTTTTCATGAATAGTACTTCAAGACACGCATCAATAAGTCTTGCATAAGAGTTAACTCATAAAGCAATAAATCAAAGTAAAGGTATTGAAGCAACACAAAGGAAGATTAAGTTTCAGCGGTTGCTTTCAACTTGTAACATGTATATCTCATGGATAATTGTCAACATAGAGTAATATAACAAGTGCAATATGCAAGTATGTAGGAATCAATGCACAGTTCACACAAGTGTTTGCTTCTTGAGGTGGAGAGAGATAGGTGAACTGACTCAACATAAAAGTAAAAAGAATGGTCCTTCAAAGAGGAAAGCATCGATTGCTATATTTGTGCTAGAGCTTTTATTTTGAAAACATGAAACAATTTTGTCAACGCTAGTAATAAAGCATATGAGTTATGAAAATTATATCTTACAAGTTGCAAGCCTCATGCATAGTATACTAATAGTGCCCGCACCATGTCCTAATTAGCTTGGACTACCGGATCATCGCAATACACATGTTTTAACCAAGTGTCACAATGGGGTACCTCCATGCCGCTCTGTACAAAGGTCTAAGGAGAAAGCTCGCATTTTGGATTTCTCGCTTTTGATTATTCTCAACTTAGACATCCATACCGGGACAACATGGACAACGAGATAATGGACTCCTCTTTAATGCATAAGCATGTGGCAACAATTATTATTCTCATATGAGATTGAGGATATATGTCCAAAACTGAAACTTCCACCATGAATCATGGCTTTAGTTAGCGGCCCAATGTTCTTCTCTAACAATATGTATGCTCCAACCATTAAGGTGGTAGATCTCTCTTACACGGACATGCATAGCAACTCACATGATATTCAACAAAGAGTAGTTGATGGCGTCCCCAGAAGCATGGTTATCGCACAACAAGCAACTTAATAAGAGATAAAGTGCATAAGTACATATTCAATACCACAATAGTTTTTAAGCTATTTGTCCCATGAGCTATATATTGCAAAGGTGAATGATGGAATTTTAAAGGTAGCACTCAAGCAATTTACTTTGGAATGGCGGATAAATACCATGTAGTAGGTAGGTATGGTGGACACAAATGGCATAGTGGTTGGCTCAAGGATTTTGGATGCATGAGAAGTATTCCCTCTCGATACAAGGTTTAGGCTAGCAAGGTTATTTGAAACAAACACAAGGATGAACGGTGCAGCAAAACTCACATAAAAGACATATTGTAAACATTATAAGACTCTACACCGTCTTCCTTGTTGTTCAAAACTCAATACTAGATATTATCTAGACTCTAGAGAAACCAAATATGCAAACCAAATTAGCAAGCTCTAAGTGTTTCTTCAATAATGGGTGCAAAGTATATGATGCAAGAGCTTAAACATGAGCACAACAATTGCCAAGTATCAAATTATCCAAGACATTTTAGAATTACTACATGTAGCATTTTCCAATTCCAACCATATAACAATTTAACGAAGAAGAAACTTCGCCATGAATATTATGAGTAAAGCCTAAGGACATACTTGTCCATATGCTACAGCGGAGCGTGTCTCTCTCCCACAAAGTGAATGCTAGGATCCATTTTATTCAAACAAAACAAAAACAAAAACAAACCGACGCTCCAAGTAAAGCACATAAGATGTGGCCGAATAAAAATATAGTTTCAGGGGAGGAACCTGATAATGTTGTCGATGAAGAAGGGGATGCCTTGGGCATCCCCAAGCTTAGACGCTTGAGTCTTCTTAGAATATGCAGGGGTGAACCACCGGGCATCCCCAAGCTTAGAGCTTTCACTCTCCTTGATCATATTGTATCATACTCCTCTCTTGATCCTTGAAAACTTCCTCCACACCAAACTCGAAACAACTCATTAGAGGGTTAGTGCACAATAAAAATTAACATGTTCAGAGGTGACACAATCATTCTTAACACTTCTGGACATTGCATAAAGCTACTGGACATTAATGGATCAAAGAAATTCATCCAACATAGCAAAAGAGGCAATGCGAAATAAAAGGCAGAATCTGTCAAAACAGAACAGTCCGTAAAGATGGATTTAATTGAGGCACCAGACTTGCTCAAATGAAAATGCCCAAATTGAATGAAAGTTGCGTACATATCTGAGAATTACTCACGTAAATTGGCTTAATTTTCTGGGTTACCTACAGAGAATTAGACCCAGATTCGTGACAGCAAAGAAATCTGTTTCTGCGCAGTAATCCAAATCTAGTATTCACTTTACTATCAAAGACTTTACTTGGCACAACAAAACTCAAACCTAAGATAAGGAGAGGTTGCTACAGTAGTAAACAACTTCCAAGACTCAAATATAAAACAAAAATACTGTAGTAAAAACATGGGTTGTCTCCCATAAGCGCTTTTCTTTAACGCCTTTCAGCTAGGCGCAGAAAGTGTATCTCAAGTAACATCAAGAAACGAAGCATCAACATCATAATTAGTTCTAATAATAGAATCATAAGGTAACTTCATTCTCTTTCTAGGGAAGTGTTCCATACCTTTCTTGAGAAGAAATTGATATTTAATATTACCTTCCTTCATATCAATAGTAGCACCAACGGTTCGAAGAAAAGGTCTTCCCAATATAATGGGGCAAGAGGCATTGCATTCAATATCCAAGACAACAAAATCAACGGGGACAAGGTTATTGTTAACCATAATATGAACATTATCAACTTTCCCCAAAGGTTTCTTTCTAGCATTATCAACGAGATTAACATCCAGATAACAGTTTTTCAATGGTGGCAAGTCAAGCATATCATAAACTTTCTTAGGCATAACAGAAATACTTGCACCAAGATCACATAAAGCATTACAATCAAAATCATTGACCCTCATTTTAATGATGGGCTCCCAACCATCTTCTAGCTTTCTAGGAATAGAAGTTTCAAGTTTTAGTTTCTCTTCTCTAGCTTTTATGAGAGCATTTGTAATATGTTTTGTGAAAGCCAAGTTTACAGCGCTAGCAATGGGACTCTTAGCAAGTTTTTGTAAGATTTTATAACTTCAGAGATGTGGCAATCATCAAAATCTAAATCATTACAATCTAAAGCAATGGGATTATCATCCCCAAGGTTGGAAAAAATTTCAGCAGTTTTATCACGAGCGGTTTCAGCAGTTTTAGCAGTTTCAGGTAATTTTGTGCGCTTTGCACTAGGAGTAGAAACATTGCCAACACCAATTATTTTATCATTAATAGTAGGAGGTGCAGCAACATGTGGAGCATTAGCATTGCTAGTGGTGGTAATAGTCCAAACTTTAGCTACATTTTTCTCTTTAGCTAGTTTTTCATTTTCTTCTCTATCCCACCTAGCACGCAGTTCAGCCATTAATCTTATATTCTCATTAATTCTAACTTGGATGGTATTTGCTGTAGTAACAATTTTATTTTCAATATCCTCAGGTTTAGCAGCCATTTTATCAATTAAAGAGGATTGTGACGCAGACATGTATGAGATTCGGTTTTCAGCATTTGCAAATTTAGTTTGCAACCAAGAAATCTCCATATTCAGATTTTCAAGTTGATTTCCTATATTCTTCAACAAGGTAGATTGTTCATTCATAGTTTTAGTAAACAATTTATTTTGCTCATATTGTGATTGCATAAAGCTCTTAGTGGATCTTTCAATTTCTAACATCTTTTCCTTATTAGGTGAAACATATCTACCATAAGAGTTACTATTAGCAGGATATGGCCTAGAATTTTGAGCAACCAATGAAGCTAACGGAACATTATTAGGATCAACATTAGTCCTACCATTCACAAGCATAGACATAATAGCATCAATCTTATCATTCAAGGAAGAGGATTCTTCAACAGAATTTACCTTCTTACCTTATGGAGCTCTTTCCGTGTGCCATTCAGAGTAATTAACCATCATATTATCAAGAAGCTTTGTAGCCGCCCCAAGAGTGATGGACATAAAGGTACCTCCAGCAGCTGAATCCAATAAATTCCGCGAAGAAAAATTAAGTCCTGCATAGAAGGTTTGGATGATCATCCAAGTAGTCAGTCCATGGGTTGGGCAATTTTTAACCAAAGATTTCATTCTTTCCCAAGCTTGAGCAACATGTTCATTATCCAATTGTTTAAAATTCATTATGCTACTCCTCAAAGATATAATTTTAGCAGGGGGATAATATCTACCAATAAAAGCATCCTTGCATTTAGTCCATGAATCAATACTATTCTTAGGCGAGAGATAGCAACCAATCTTTAGCTCTTCCTCTTAATGAGAAAGGAAACAATTTCAATTTAATAATATCACCATCTACATCCTTATACTTTTGCATTTCACATAGTTCAACAAAATTATTAAGATGGGCAGAAGCATCATCAGAACTAACACCGGAAAATTGCTCTCGCATAACAAGATTCAGTAAAGCAGGTTTAATTTCAAAGAATTCCACTGTAGTAGCAGGTGGAGCAATAGGTGTGCATAGGAAATCATTATTATTTGTGGTTGTGAAGTCACACAACTTAGTATTTTCAGGGGTAGCCATTTTAGCAGTAGTAAATAAAACAAACTAGATAAAGTAAATGCAAGTAACTAATTTTTTTGTGTTTTTGATATAGAGTGCAAGACAAGTAAATAAAGTAAAGCTAGCAACTAATTTTTTTGTGTTTTGATATAATGCAGCAAACAAAGTAGTAAATAAAATAAAGCAAGACAAAAACAAAGTAAAGAGGTTGGGAAGTGGAGACTCCCCTTGCAGCGTGTCTTGATCTCCCCGACAACGGCGCCGTAAATTTGCTTGATGCGTGTAGTTGACACGTCCGTTGGGAACCCCAAGAGGAAGGTGTGATGCGCACAGCGGCAAGTTTCCCTCGATAAGAAACCAAGGTTTAATCGAACCAGTAGGGAGTCAAGAAGCACGTTGAAGGTTGATGGCGGCGGGATGTAGTGCGGCGCAACACCGGAGATTCCGGCGCCAACGTGGAACCTCGCACAACACAACCAAAGTACTTTGCCCCAACGAAACAAGTGAGGTTGTCAATCTCACCGGCTTGCTGTAACAAAGGGTTAACCGTATTGTGTGGAAGATGATTGTTTGCAAGAAAACGAGTAAAACAAGTATTGCAGCAGATTTGTATTTCGAGTATAAAAGAATGGACCGGGGTCCACGAGTTCACTAGAGGTGTCTCTCCCATAAGATAAAAGCATGTTGGGTGAACAAATTACAGTCGGGCAATTGACAAATAGAGAGGGCATAATAATGCACATACATGTCATGATAAATATAGTGAGATTTAATTGGGCATTACGACAAAGTACATAGACCGCCATCCAGCTTGCATCTATGCCTAAAAAGTCCACCTTCAGGTTATCATCCGAACCCCCTCCAGTATTAAGTTGCTAACAACAGACAATTGCATTAAGTATGGTGCGTAATGTAATCAACAACTACATCCTTAGACATAGCATCAATGTTTTATCCCTAGTGGCAACAGCAATCCACAACCTTAGAACTTTCTGTCACTGTCCCGAGATATCAATGGAGGCATGAACCCACTATCGAGCATAAATACTCCCTCTTGGAGTTAAGAGCAAAAACTTGGCCAGAGCCTCTACTAATAACGGAGAGCATGCAAGATCATAAACAACACATAGGTAATAACTTGATAATTAACATAACATAGTATTCTCTATCCATCGGATCCCGACAAACACAACATATAGTATTACGGATAGATGATCTTGATCATGTTAGGCAGCTCACAAGATCCAACAATGAAGCACAATGAGGAGAAGACAACCATCTAGCTACTGCTATGGACCCATAGTCCAGGGGTGAACTACTCACTCATCACTCCGGAGGCGACCATGGCGGTGAAGAGTCCTCCGGGAGATGAATCCCCTCTCCGGCGGGGTGCCGGAGGAGATCTCCGAGAATCCCCCGAGATGGGATTGGCGGCGGCGGCGTCTCTGTAAGGTTTTCCGTATCGTGGCTCTCGGTGCTCGGGGGTTTCGCGACGGAGGCTTTAAGTAGGCGGAAGGGCAACGTGGGGGCCACACGAGGGCCCCACGCCATAGGTCGGCGCGGCCGGGGCACCGGGCCGCGCCGCCCTATGGTGGAGGCGCCTCGTGGCCCCACTTCGACTCCTCTTCGGTCTTCCGGAAGCTTCGTGGCAAAATAGGACCCCGGGCGTTGATTTCGTCCAATTCCGAGAATATTTCGTTACTAGGATTTCGAAACCAAAAACAGCAGAAAATAGCAACTGGCTCTTCGGCATCTTGTTAATAGGTTAGTTCCAGAAAATGCACGAATATGACATAAAGTGTGCATAAAACATGTAGATATCATCAATAATGTGGAATGGAACATAAGAAGTTATCGATACGTCGGAGACGTATCATTCCCCAGCGAGGAGAGCTATCCATCCCCTCCTATCGAGTATCGGGTCAGTTTCGTTGACCACCTCATCCGCGACCTTTCTTCCCCCATTCACGATTTTCTGCGTGGGTTGCTTTTTGTGTACGAATTGAAACTTCACCATCTTACTCCCAACTCCATCCTCCACATCTCGATCTTCATCACTCTTTGCGAATCTTTCCTTGGAGTCCAGCCTAACTGGGCTTTATGGAAGCGCATTTTCCTCCTTCGCCGTAATGGCTCTCCCAACGTTGCCTATAACATAGGCAGCGTTTTTATCTGCGTCCGCCTTGATGTCGAGTACTTTGACGTCAAATTCCCTGACTCAGTTCAAGGGTGGCGCAAAAAATGGTTGTATATCCTCGAGGAAAGCCATGACTCGGCGGAACACAACATTCCCCCTTTCGATGGCAACGAAAAAATCTGTCGCCGCCGGTCCTGGGATGCAGAGGCTAGCGACGAAGAAAAAGCGCCGACAGAGGCGCTGATGACACGCATCCACGAGCTTCGAAATACCCGTGGTCAAGAATTGTCGGGTATCCAAATCACGGCATATTTCCTTAGGATTAGGGTGCAGCCTTTGCAAGCTCGCAAAAATCCCCTTTGGATGTATGCTGGCGACAAGGATGTGGATCGCCTGTCGATAGATTTACCGGTCAAGGACTTAGAAAAACTTGTCCGAAAAATCTCGTCGCTTAGCAAGAAAGACACCGTCCCGTCATCTTGCCGTGTGACACCATATAGCGCCACCAACGCGCTCCCGCAGGTAATATATTTTTATTGTCTGCTTGTTCGTTCACTCTCTTCTTTTCTCTTTTTGTACTGCTATTTCTTCGACTGCTATTATTGATACAAATTCCTGTCGATACTTTTTCTATCTTGTCCAGAACCACAAAACTGGGTCACCTCTTCCTCCCCTTCCCGAAGGTGGAGAAATCGAAGATCGCGCAATCATTACTGAGGACACCCAGGTTCCTCCTCATCCTGAGAGCCAAGTCGTGGTTTCTCACAAACCCGCGGCTTCCTCTGAAAAGGAAATTGAATCCGAGGCTACCGCATCGACACACTCCCTCCCCTCCGCTGTTTCTCCAAAGAACAAGAGAAAAAGGGACGAAGTTGCCGATTCCGGCACCTCCAAAGCCGGCGCACCTCCTGCCGAAGAAGTTGTTCCTACTGAAGAAATGACAACTTTCAATCCTTATGAAGATGCCCTTGTCAGCTCGTAAGTTCTTGCTGCTCTTTGTTGTTTGCTCTCGATATTTTGCCTATGTTGTTTCTTATATTGTCGACTATTTATTGTAGTGGTGACGAAGATGAAAATCCACCTATTGACGCGACTGCTCGAACGAGTACGTCGCATACTTTAGTTGTCTCTGAAGCTCAACCTGATGGAGATGAAACTTCGCCTCCTCAGCAAGACATTGAGCACCCAACCCCAGTTGCGATCCCCCGTGCCTCTTCACCAAAGAGAGCTAGGGTCGAGCCAGTCAAGGAGCCTGCCCTATTAATTGGTGGTTCCACGACTCCTTCGATGGATGATGTAAGTTTTCTCCTCCTGTTTTATGTTCCGAACATTTTAATGTGCTCGACTCCCCTTTGGTTTTTGTTTGGTGCTGTCGAACTTTCACTTCCTATATTGATTTCTCTTTTCTTTGGTTTTCTCGTCGGGCCTTTGATGAAGGAATTTATCCGTCTCGGTACCCAATTCATCGGGTACCGTGACCATGCCAAAAAGCTGGAAGGTACTATTTTTTCCTGCCTATGCTGCTGAATAAGCTCCTTCATTATTTTGTCATGACATTTTGCTGTCGTTTGTTTTGCCAGACACTCTTGCGGAAGCTAACAAACGCGCTGATGCTCTTGCTGTTAAGTTGGAGCAAAGCGAAAAAGCTCGCAACGAAGCTGAATCAGATGCTGCCACTGTCGAAGATCTTCGAAAAAGACTTCAAGACGCGGAAACTTCTTTAAGCGAAAACATTGCTCAGCAATCTGCTCGTGAAGAGGAAATCCTTACGCGCTTGCTGACATAGGCATCCCAAATGGGCCTGCCAAAGATAGTACCCGGGGTTTAATGAAGGCCCACTACCCGAAGAATAAGAAGGTTCGAGAGCCCAAGATATATTAAGGAAAGTAGAGTTGTAATAGGAAGTGTTGTTTGTAATCCGGCGGGATGAGTTAGAAACCGTCCCGGACTACGTAACTTGTACAAAACGAAACCCTCGGCTCCACCTCTTATATAAAGGGGAGTCGAGGGACGAGGAGATCATCGAATCATTGTTCACAAACCCTAGTTTTCATAATCGTCGAGTACTTTTCGTGCTGAAACCTTCGAGATCTACTTGCCCTCTACTTCTAACTTAACCCTAGCCTATAACCCGTAGGCATTGACAAGTTGATACCTTGTCAATTGGCGCCGTCTGTGGGAATTAGAGGCGTAAGGATCTGATCTCGATGGCACGTTCAAGATCTTCGACATCGTCAACCGGAAGCAACACAATGGATCGAGGTAAACAGATCGCTGCTGGTCTTGTCGATTTTGTTCCTCACCCACCCTCCCGTTTGGATGCATATGCGTATCTGGCGGAGCCCATGGAGATGACGTTCGGAAGGTTTCACTTTCGCGTCGAGAAGGAAGGATCGTATCGTGTCGAAATTCCGATTTCGTCGGGATCGTCGGCGGTCGATTCCGATTTTTCAAGCTATGCATCGTCAACCGAGTCAGGAGAAGAAGAAACTTCGGCAACACGTTACGTCAGCACCAGAGCAAGAGAGAAACTCGCTAAGATCTTCAGCGACATGTCATTTGAGTCATCTGCGGACCTCATATATAAGCGATGGCTCAAGCGATGTCGACAGTTACGACTTCATCGACAAATCTATCACAGTGGGCAAGGTTTTCATCAATCTCAACAATGATGTCACCAAACCCAACATAGATGCGAGCACAAAATATCATCGGATTTATGCCATTGAAAATCAAGAGGAAACATCGGAGGCTTTCGACGATTTGGGTAATCCCTATGTCGATCCCTCAGATCTAAGGAGAGGTATGGGCACTAAATATGTCGGGCCCACACCACGCGTCAGAGTTCAACTTCCACAAACGGCCTGGGATAGGGCTGCAAAAGCTGTCGATGGTTCGAGCCAATGACGACAAGCTGCCACGGTCCAAGAGTTGCGAGGCTTATCAATATAGACTCGCACGAGCTGCCGGAGAATTGGAAAAACGGACAGTGAGTTGAACGGAAGAAAGGAGGCAGCTTACGCATCCGGCGAGAGAAGGGCAGATCTAAGTCGACAATCTAGAACCTCGGGAGATAGTCATAGAGAAGCTCGGAACGAGCAAGGTCCCAGGTTGCAACACATACCTGAAGGAGAAAGGGAGTACCTGGTTCAAAATCTCGACATGTCTTTTATGTCGATAGACACAAGAGGGAATATTATCCCTAAAACACCAGAAGCTGGGTATATGGCGACACAAGCTTTTATCCTTGCATCCAGGCCACCTCCAGGAGATCCAAGGGAGGCTTTGTACAACATGGCGATAGCAGGACAAGAAGTTATGGGAACGGCGTTTGTATCAACACCACCAGAAGGAGTTGCAAGGCAAAATAGTCCACGACCTACGGCAGCAGCAGCAGCAAACGTCGAAGGACCAAGTGGAGCAAGAGATACGACAGCACAAGCAAGGGTAGACAGAGCACGGCAAGGCGAAGGGAACATCGACAATCACCGAGAACTAAACGATGAGGATATGTGCGGCTTGCCGTGCTTCACAAGGAGAGTACGAAAAACTCGAGTCCCTTCGGGATTTAAGTTGCCTGACCACTTCAAAAAATTCGACGGCCTGCAGGATCCAGAGGATTGGCTAGTTGATTACCTCAAGACGGTGAAGTTAACTGGAGGGACTAGGGCAACAGCCATGCAAAGTATTCAGGTGCACTTAAGTGGAGCTGCACGATCTTGGATCAAAAAGCTTCCTCCAGGATCTATCGACAGCTGGGAAAGTTTCGAGGACGTATTCGTCAAGAACTTCAGATCTACGTGCAAAAAACCTGCGTCGTTAGAAGAGCTGAGAGCATGTCGACAAAAGCCAGATGAGTCAATGAGAAAATACATCCAAAGATGGAACATCATCAAAAACTCGGCAGAAAATATATCTGACGAGAGAGCAATAGATGCGTTTGTCGCAGGAATTAGACGTGGAGATTTCGTCGAGGACTTGGGAAGGACCAATCCAAAGACAGTATCCGCGTTAATGGAGATAGCAAATAGATGGGCGGATGGAGAAGATGCTGTCCACAACAAACGGCACAGAGTCGCCGGAGGAGGACCGTGGTCGAAATTATCAATCGAGGCGACGATTTCCTCGGCGGTACCCGAACTATGACGCCCCGGGGCAAATCTCGGCAGGATTTCGGGCAAACACGGGAGGAAACAATAGAGATGATTATCAGAGAAGCAATGAGCAGCGAAGCGATAATAGGGACGACTCCCGCAACAGGCAAAATAGCGGGCCAAGGTTTCCAAGACCTTTCGTGTCCCCCGAAGAAATGCTGAACGGACCGTGCCAGATGCATTTTTTCCTCGACAGCAACGGGAAAAGACAGTCAGGGCACCTGCAGAAAGACTGTCGAAATTTTCAAGCAATGTTCAGATATGCAGAAAACGCTCACGCTCGAGCAGCCAGAGAAATCCTCGGGAACCCAGGAGCGAAGTCCACCTACCACCACCTCCCGCGATTACAGACGACAATCGGCATCAGCTCAGAATAGCGGCAGCACCTCCATCACCACCTTATGTCGATCCTAACTCAAACGGAGCGGTGTCGATGATTCAGAAGGGAAGGCCGTCCAACAGAACTCAAAAAGTAATCTCGAGACAGGTGTTCATGGCACACCGACAGTTGAGTACCTCAATTGGTCAGGGCAAGACATCGGCTTCACCATAGCGTATCATCCGCAGCAAGTTCCTCGACCAGGGCAGTCAGCACTTATTCTGCCAGCAGTTATTGCGGGATTTGATGTTTCTCGAGTATTCATAGATGGTGGTAGCAGCTTAAACCTTATGTATGCGGATACATTGAGGAAGATGAACATATCCTTAGCAAACTTGAAGCCAACGGACACAAGGTTCCACGGCATCACACCGGAGAAACCAAGTTACCCATTGGGGAAGATCAACCTCGACGTTCGGTTTGGAACCCGAGAAAATTATAGAATCGAGAAGCCGGAGTTTGAAGTCGTGGATTTTCCATCGCGAGTACCACGCTTTGTTGGGACGACCAGCATATGCTAGATTTATGGCAGTACCACACTATACATACCTGTTGTGGAGATTGCCCGGACCAAAGGGACCAATCACAGTCAAAGGAAGCTTCGCCTTAGCTGATAAGTGCGACAAGGATTTTCATCGGTTATCAGAAACTTTCGGGATGCAAGCTGAGTATTTGGCGTCAAAAAGTATGAATGATTACGACGTACTGCCAGACGTTGGAAGGCCAAATAAAGAATCAACTTTCAATACAGAGAAAAATTCTAAGGAGGTGCAGATTCACCCGACGGACCCGAAAAAGACGACTTCTATCGCAAACAACATGGATATCGCATAGGAAAGCGCGCTCGTCGAGTTCCTCCGTGAGAACTGGAAAATCTTCGCATGGTGTCCAGCTGACATGCCAGGAGTACCCAGGGAACTTGCCGAGCACCACCTAAATCTGAATCCATCAGCGAGAGCAATCAAACAACCTTTGCGGCGTTTTTCGGAACCAAACCGCAAAGCTATGCTGTCGGAAATCAATCGACTACAAGAAGCTGGTTTTATCAAAGAGATATTCACGAAGCCACATGGGTAGCAAATCCTGTGATGGTGCCAAAGAAAAACACTAAGGTCCTTCGCATGTGCGTCGACTTTACGTGTCTCAATAAACACTTGTCCAAAGGATCACTTTCCCCTCCCGAGGATCGATCAAATTATCGACTCCACGGCTGGATGCGAACGTCTTTCCTTCCTGGACGCGTATTCTGGTTACAACCAGATCAGGTTGAAAGAAGAAGATGAAGTAAAGACAGCGTTCATTACACCATATGGCGTGTTTTGTTACAGAACAATGCCCTTTGGTCTAAAAAACGCGGGAGCAATTATTTTTAGATAATAGTAGATAGAAAGAACGCTCGTCATATCAGAGGATGATGCAGAAGTGTTTGGCGACACAGATTGGGAAAAACGTGCAAGTATACATCGACGACGTCGTCATAACATCAAAAGAGGGGACAACACTGATCGAGGATCTCAAGGAAACTTTCGACAACCTCAACAAATTCTGCCTGAAGTTGAACCCAACAAAGTGTTCCTTTGGTGTCCCAGCAGGAGAACTCTTGGGGTTTCTAGTCTCAGCAAGAGGGATTGAAGCAAATCCCGATAAAATACAAGCTATTGTAACAATGAGAAAGCCAACAAAGTTGAAAGAGATACAACAGCCTAGCCGGGCGAGTCGCGGCTTTGAGCAGATTCGTCGCCGGGCTGGGAGAAAAAGCGTTACCATTTTACGCTCACGATAAAGCAAGGAGACAAATTCCAGTGGAACGAAGAGGCCGACAGGGCCTTCGAAGATTTGAAGCGCAAAATCTCGACACCACCAATTTTGGTGGCGCCGAAGGACAAGGAACCTCTCCTGCTATATATCGCAGCCACACCCCAAGTGGTGAGCACGGTGCTAGTTGTCGAAAGAGAAGAAGAAGGAAAACTCCACGGAGTACAGAGGCCAGTATACTTCGTCAGCGAAGTTTTATCGCCGTCAAAACAAAGGTACCCTCAGTACCAAAAGTTAGCATACGGAGTGTTCACAACAGCACGAAAATTGCGCCACTATTTTTCGGCACACCCGATCATAGTGGTCAATGAGGCTCCTTTGTCAAATATACTGAACAACCCAGAAGCTACGGGTCGTGTCTACCTTTGGGGAATAGAACTTTCCCCTCGGGACATCACGTATGAAAAAAGAAAAGCAATCAAGTCGCAAGTTTTGCCAGACTTCATCGCAGAGTGGATGGAGCTGCAAAACACAGGACCCCGGACTTGTCGAGAACACTGGACCATGAATTTCGACGGGTCCAAGAGAGTAGAAGGAGCCGGCGCAGGAGTAGTACTTATATCACCTGAAGGCGACAAATTGAAGTATATCCTTCGGATGACGTTCCCTAACGCATCTAACAATGAAGCAGAATATGAAGCCCTCATACATGGGATGAAGATGGCGAAAGCATGCGGCGCAACTCGACTAAAAATCTTTGGCGACTCACAATTGGTAGCCCAGCAAGTCATGAACCAATGTGATGCAGTCAACGATAGCATGGTGGCATACAAGGAGGTCTACAATGAACTCGAGAAGCTATTTGATGGATGCGAGGTAAACCACATCGATAGATTGAGCAACGATGAAGGCGACGTCCTCGCAAACATCGGGTCGCGGTGTCTCCCGATCCCGCCGGGAGTATTTTGGGAAGAAATAGCGGAGCGATCTACGAAGCCAAAAAGGGTGCGAGAAAAAGCAAAGGAAGAGAAAACTCCGACACCCCTCACAGAAACCACGGAGGATGAAGAGGAACAAGAGCTGGTGATGATGGTACAAGTTCCTTGGATGCAAGCATATATATCATATATCCTCAGGAAAGAAACACCCGATGATCCAGTTGAGGCAAGGCGAGTAATTCGACGCTCCAAAGCTTTCACGGTGATAAAAGGAGAATTGTACAAGCGGAGTATTTCAGGCGTCCTGCAAAGGTGTGTCACACCCGAAGAAGGAAGAATAATTCTAAAGGATGTACACGAAGGAATATGCGGCCACCACGCGAGTAGTCGAGCCATCGCAGCCAAGGTTTTTCGGGCAGGATTCTCTCGGTTGACGGCAATCGAGGACGCCAAAGAAATAGTAAGGACTTGCGATGCGTGTCAAAGGTTCGCCGCAAAACCTCACTCTCCGGCGACGAGAACTAACACCAATACCATTGTCGTGGCCCTTTGCACAATGGGGACTCGATATGGTGGGCAAGTTACACAAATCATGGCCAGGAGGAAAGGAATACATGTTAGTAGCTGTCGACAAATTTACAAAGTGGATAGAAGCGAAGCCGATAAATTCGCCAGACGGAGCATCCGCAGTAAAATTCATAAAAGGCCTCGTCTTCAGATTTGGAGTGCCTCACAGCATCGTCACGGACAATGGCAGTAACTTTACATCCCACGAATTCAAAGATTACTGCAAAGAAGTGGGTATCAAGCTGCACTTTGCGTCAGTTGCACATCCTCAAACCAACGGGCAAGTCGAGAAAGCCAATGGCATCATCAGCAATGGCATCAAGAAACGCCTGTTGGGACCACTAGAAAAAGCTCGACATACCTGGCCCGAAGAATTACCAAGTGTGTTGTGGAGCATCCGAACAACACCAAATACAGCGACACAAGAGACCCCGTTTTTCCTGGTCCATGGAGCGGAGGCAGTACTACCAATAGAAATAGAGCACGACTCCCCTAGAGTCACAGGGTATAATGAAGAAACTTCAAGGACAGCATTGGAAGACAACGTAGACGCACTCGACGAAGCTCGAGACGAAGTATTATCAAGGGTAACCAAATACCAACGGGACTTGAAGAATTACCACAGTCGACGTTTGCGGCCAAGATCCTTTCAAGTGGGAGACTTAGTTCTTCGGCTCACGCAAAGAAGTCATGAAAAACTCGAGTCACCATGGCTTGGTCCCTATATCGTCACGGAAGTAATCGGAGGAGGAGCATACAGGATAAAGGATAAGAAGACAGGGGTGGAGGAGCAAAACCCCTGGAACGTGGCGCAACTCAGGCGGTTCTACGCCTAGAGCTAAAATATAGTCCTTGTAAAACTTCAATGTACTTGAAACGCCCACGAGTTTTCAGACGCACTCTTTTCCTTTTTCGGGGCACCGAGTGGGGCCGGGAAAGGTTTTTAATGAGGCGGGCTCGTGGTGCTTTGCAATATAATAAAGATAGTGTCAATATAACTTTTCTTTCTCGACATGCTCAAGTCTCCAACCCGACGAATTTCAATATAATTCCTCGCATAAAGAAAAGCCTCGCCTTGGTATTAAAATACCTCGTGAGTCAATAAAAATACAAAATAGTACTAAATAAAGAAGCTCGGGGGCTGATATTCGCCAAAACTACACATTATTGCTTTGGTTCAAAACCTCGCACTATACAAATACAGCGAATAGTCACCGAAAACACTCGGGGGCTAGACAAATATAGAAATATGATGTTCGCTTCACAATATAATCACAATCACGATTTACAAGGAAGAATTAGTTACCAAAAGAAAAAATTAGTCATGGTTCAATATATTGTCAAGGGTAATCCTGTTTTCTTCGGGAGCGACACCAAGAAAATCAGCATAATGTCCATCTGCAAAAAAGTCGGCATCCATCCGAAGAAGGTCTTCAATCATTTCCTCAGCTATGGGTGAAACCTTCGTGTTAATACGGTCGACACCAACTCTTCGGCGCCGTACCTTCTCATGGACTCTCGCAACAACTTGGGTTAGATCAAGCTTTGAGTGGCGGATCTGAAGCATGATAAGAGCAAATCTGGCGCCAGCTACCAGTTGAGCTTTGACAAAATCATGGATCCTATGGGCATCCTTAAATTTTTCCATTAGCTCGAGAAGAGTCTTTGGCTGAACATTCCGAGGAAACATGGAATTATACACCATAGACAAAGTCTTGGTACGGAAGTCAAGAAAGTCGCGAGTTTGGGAGGCGCGATCTTGAAATCGACAATTTGGCGGGTCCTCTGCGGGGTAGCCCAAAACAGAGAGCCATGATCAAGGGAAAGGTTAACAAGGAGGTTTGTCCTAGTATTTACCCTTTCTTCTTCGAGCAACGAGTATCGAGTAAAGGAGCCTATGAAAACAAAGAAACGAGAAAACTTCAAGAGACGTAGCATGAAGACGGAAGATAGTGAGAACGAAACAAACATACCCGACATATCTGCACTGGCTTCATTCAGTAATTCGAGCATGAAATTTTCTCGAGTAGTTGCCTTTTTAGCCTCGGAAGCAGCAATTTCCCTGGCAGCCACGGCCTCATGAGCTTGTTGAAGTGCAACTTTTTCGGCTTCAGATGACTTGCGAGACTTCTCCATCATCACAAGTGTTTGCTTCTTCGCATACTGAAGTTGTTGCCGAAGTTCATCCAATTCTTGCGGTAAAGAATCTTCGGCAGGTGTAGTACCAGCAAAAGCTCTCTTTGAGTGAGAAGAAGGCGAGATATTGGAAGGACCAGGAGCTGGAGCTGGCGTATAATTGTCAAAAATCAAGCTGGAAAAAAGAAAATATTTCGACATCAATCATCGAGTAAAGATAGATTTCCATTCATTCCCATAATATATACATGTCTATTACAAAAGAAGGACCTTCTACAGACCTACGGAAGCAGTTATCGCCAAAGAACACTACGGCGACAACGCAAAAAGGAAGAGGTACGCTAAAAAGAAAAAGTAAAGAGGCATTCAACTAGACCTCCGGCCTTGATGAGCTAGGAGTTGAAGACGGCTTGATCCCGAGATAGGCCAGGATTTTCTTCGTATTGAGCTTAGCTGCCTTGATCAGCGACCTCCATTTTGATTGCTCTATCTGCTCAGTGTTGCCAACTTTCGCCCAGTCGATAGTTTGATGGCTATCAGCAACCAAGGCAACAGTGTTTTCAACGGCGACCTTCATATTCTCATGACGCATCCTCAGCCCAAGATCTTCTGGTGGATTAAAGCACTTGGCCAAGTTAAGGAAAGTCGCGGGTTCCTCTTTCTTTGGGAAGAAATAGGGAAAGAGCCGCGACAGCCCTGCTTTGGCATTATCAATGCCTTCGCGTGCCTCTGACCCATGAAACTCGAGGAATGAAAGGGCGTCAAGAAGGGCATCATTGTCGGGATCTTCAAGTTCAAACTCTTGAGCTGTTCTATCTGTCAAGAAAGAAATTTATTGAGCAACAGATGAATGCAGAGAAGAAAATACAAAAGATATGAAGTGGTTCAGATACTTACTGAGGAAGCGGCGACTTTGCGTCCTTATACGCTTAAGGATCGCTTCCTCGCGAGCAGATTGTGCAGCTATGTGCTCGCTCAGCGAATTCTCGGCAGCGTGAAGTCTCTTTCTAAGATCCTCGACACCGGCAGCTTCGGTCTTGGCCTTGTCAGCCTCTGCTTTAGCTTGAACAGCGTCTAATTCGGCTTTCTTACGAGCCTCTTCACTTTGCTCTAATTTTTGAGCCAGTGCATTGGCACGATCGTTGATAGCCGCCAATTTTTCTGCCAAGAAAGTTAAAATTTTGATAAAATATCGGCAACAAAGGAGTAACAGAGTAATGGTACAAAAGAAAAGCAGCAAGGCATCACCTTCAGTTTGATGAGCATATTCACGATACCCAATGAATTGAGCACCGATGCGAATAAGCTCTTTGATCATGGGCTGTTAAGGAAAGAAAAGGATAAAGCAAGAAAATTTCGGTATGAGGAAAATATAATGGAATTTAGAAGCAAACAGAGGAAATACAGACAGTGACAAGAGTATGGAGAACTTACATCATCCAAGAGAGGATTCGAAAAGCTACTCAATTGGAGATTCGGCTCCGGAATTGCTTCAGTCCTTGCCCTTTTCGGTGAAGGGACAAGGGGGCTCGAAGGAGGAGTAGATGTGCCGACGTTTTGTTGAGGAGGCGAAGATTCTTCTCCTTCAACTCGCTTCTACGAAATAACTAGAGTATGTGACGTACTCGTTCGAGCGACCACATCCAAAGTTGGTGTTTCTTCATCATCATCACTATGGAAAAAGAGGTGACAGCATAAAAAGCAAGGCAAACAAAATTCTTCGAATAGAAAAATAAAAAAAAGAGAAAAAAGACAGGGAACTCACGAACTGATGAGACTCTCAAGATATGGGTCATACGCTGCCTTTTGCGGTGAAGGAGCAACTTCTTCGGGTTGAGAGGTCCCGGAATCTTCGACATCACTCCTTTTCCTTTTGTTCTTAGGAGAAACAGCAGGAGGAGGAGATTGTGCTGATGTCGTACCTTCGAAGCGGCATCCTTTTCAATAGATCCCGCGATTTTCGAGAATCTGCGGGTTCATTCACAAAAGAGGGGGCCTCCTGGTTGTCATCGGCGACAACGGCCCTTTCCTCGACATCTCCACCTTCAGGAAGAGGAGGAAGAGAATCCATAGTAGGATGGTTCTGCAGAAAAATAACGACAAAATAAAAATTAGAGAGATATCAAAACAATGAGATGCAGGAAAAGTTCGGAGCAAGATAAAAATTCGAGAAGACAAAGTACCTTGGGGAGAGGATTGGTGGAGCTGTATGGTTCCACGCGGCAAGAGGAAGGAATAGGATCCCTCTTGCTCAGCGAAGAAATTCTTCGAATCAGCTTTTCCAAGTCCTTCACAGAAAGATCTTTCGACAGCCTATTGGCGTCATTTTCACCAGCATACGTCCAAAGGGGATTTTGCGAGCTCGAAGAGGCTGCACTCTAATCCGAAGAAAGTAGGCGAGTGATTTGAACACCAGAAAGCTCTTTGCCTCGAGTATTTTGAAGCTGATGAATACGAGACATAAGCGCTTCTGTCTCCTTTTTCTCTTCTTCGGAAGCCTCAGCATCCCAGGAGCGGCGGCGTTGAATTTTGGCACTTCCGTCAAAAGGAACTATGTTGTGTTCCACGAATTGGCACTTTCTTCGTGTATGTAGAGCCACCTTTTGCGCCATCCTTGGACAGAATCGGGAAATTTGACGTCGAAGTAATCAACGTCGGTTCGGACACGAGATAACAACACCACCTATGTTATAAGTGGCGTTGTGGGAGCCATTGCGGCGGAGGCGAGAAAATGCGTTTCCAAAGAACCCAATTTGGAGTGATTCCAAGGAAGCATTCGCACGAGTGTGATGAAAATAGAAATATGAAGGATGGAATTGGGGGTCGAGCTGGTGCAGCTGAATCCCATAGACAAAGAGAAGGCCGCGGAGGAAATCGTGAATTGGGGTAGAAAGGCCGCGGATGAGATGATCAACGAAACTAACCCGGTACTCCATTGGAGGGTTGGGGTAGCTTTCTTCGCTGGGAAAGCGGATGGCGTCTTCTTTCTTCATCAAGCCAAGCCTCTTCAGCATGTTGACATCTTGGTTGGAGATTTTAGATCTTTCCCACTCAAGATCTTCAGCAGCCATCTTGGATTCTGGAGTACTGTGGCGAGTGAGTCGCGTGCGCGGTGGCATCAACGGCGATTGGAAAAAGCAATGCTTGTGCGTGCGGAAGATCAAACAGAGTTGGGCGCAAAGGAAGTTTTTGCGAGAGGGGAACGGATGTGCGGCGCAAGCGAAGGAGTGGACCGAGGTTGAAGAAAGGTTTATATAGGATTCGGGAGAAGTAATGCACCGTTGGATGAAGAAATCGTGTGGTGAAAAAAGATCTAGTAGATAAAAGGGTAAAAAGGTATTTTTGCTGAGGTGGAATAGCACGGGCGTTACCGTACGTGCGCCAGGAAAAGCGGAGGACGTGTGTCTCCCACTTGCACGACGTGTCAACGTGGTGGGAACAATGGACCCACAAGGCAGAAAAATCCCGACCATTAATAGAGATGAAGTGAATTTGACAAAGGAAAGTATGTCGACAGGAAAAATAAAAGGAGAATGGCGACAGGAGAAGTTATTTGAATACTTCGGGAGCCTTTGGTCAAATACAAGTTTTTGCCCAAATGCTCGGGGGCTACTTCGATAAAAGTAAAATTTCGACTATGGCAATATAGAAATTGCGGGAGCCTACAACCAAGCACAAGTTCTTGGCTGTAGCCTCGGGGGCTACTCCCATCGGGAGCGCTGTTCGCGCACCCGAGAGAGAAAAAAAAAGAGAGAATATCGGGAAATAATGACAATATAGCGACAAGGTGGACTAAAATATTGAGCCTACAACCAAGCACAAGTTCTTGGCTGTAGCCTCGGGGGCTAATCCCATCGGGAACGCTGTTCGCGTGCCCGATGAAATTTAAAAAGGAAAAGGAAGAAAGATAGAAAAGCAAGAGAGTATATTTCGAGTTATAATTAACTCTACATATACTCCCATCGGGAGTTTAATATAAGTCATATTTGACTCGATAAAATGTGCCATTCCAACAGCCGGAAAAAACACTCGACAATATATTCTCAGAACGCTAAAGTTGCGATCAATTTCTGAATGCCGCAAATTTGCGAAGGTAAGACCCTAGATCCGTTCTGCTGGGCGTGGCATCGCCTAAGACTGCGCTCTGCTACTTTTATCCGTATCAACAGATACGAAGAAAAATCCTAACGGACGCGTTAGGTACTCGATAAATTTGGCCGGGACTCGACGAGATGGTAAGACCTTAAGCGGCACTCGTCGAAGTTTGCACCGAGTATCCCGAGATCATGTCCGGGGACGTGATCTTGAAGTAGGTTTTTGCGGATTGCCACTAGAGCAGTTAACTAGTACCTGATCCGTCAGATGAACTAGCCCCAACTACCAATATCCCTGTACAATATAGAAATTTATATAAAGATATATAGAAAAGTTTAAATTGTCGAATAAAAATAAACAGTGGAGATTTTCCCTGACTCTACGATTCAAGCAAAATCTCGGGGGCTACTGACATAGGCATCCCAAATGGGCCTGCCAAAGATAGTACCCGGGGTTTAATGAAGGCCCACTACCCGAAGAATAAGAAGGTTCGAGAGCCCAAGATATATTAAGGAAAGTAGAGTTGTAATAGGAAGTGTTGTTTGGCGGGATGAGTTAGAAACCGTCCCGGACTCTGTAACTTGTACAAAACGAAACCCTCGGCTCCACCTCTTATATAAAGGGGGAGTCGAGGGACGAGGAGATCATCGAATCATTGTTCACAAACCCTAGTTTTCATAATCGTCGAGTACTTTTCGGCTGAAACCTTCGAGATCTACTTGCCCTCTACTTCTAACTTAACCCTAGCCTATAACCCGTAGGCATTGACAAGTTGATACCTTGTCACTTGGAGTCGAAGAGCCGACGTTTTGTTAGTAAGTGCTCAAATCATTGCTATTTCTTCGGGTTGTTATGTTTTTCCTGGCTCGCTTTTTCTTGACAAGCTTCTTTTTTCTCACTTAGGGAAAACGCAGCAAGATTATGATCTGGAAAATCCTGAAGGTGATCGCCTTCTCGACGCGCTGTCCCTCCTTGAGATCCATGGAGATGAGGCACGCGAAGGCCTTGCCGACGCCAGAACAGGTCTGTCGCGGCTTTTTCCGTACTTCTTCTCGAAGAAAGAAGAACCCACGACTTTTACTGCTCTCGCCAAGTGCTTCAATTCTAAAGAAGATCTTAGGCTCAAACTTCGCCAAGAAGGTTTGAAAGTTGGTGTTGAAGGCACTATCGCCTTGATTGCTGACAGCCAACAAGATATTGACTGGGCGAAAGTTGGCGCTGTGAAGGAGATGGAGACGAAGAAGTGGCAGTCTTTGATTAAGGCTGCAAAACCCAAATTCAAAGAAAATCCTCGCCTACCTCGGATGCAAGCCAACTCCCACTCCTAGTTCATCGAAGCCGGAGGTCAAGTAGACCACCTTGTCTTCTCTTTTGTTTTGTGTCTCTTTACTATGGCGACAACTGCCACATTAGTTCACTATGAACCCTCCTTTTGTAATAGCCATGTAAATATCTGACCTTATTAATGAAAAGCTATGTTGCCGAGTTATTGATATCGAAATATTTCTTTCCGGCTTGATTTTTGACAATTATACCGTGGTGCCTCCTTCCTCGATCGCTTTTCCACTGCGTCTTGCTCGAAAAAATCTTCAGCTGCCGAGTTTATTGGAGGTTTTTCGAGTGCTGCACAAAATGAAGATTTGGACGAGCTCCGTCAACAATTGCAGTTGATGAAAAAGCAAGCTCTCTTGATGATGGAACAATCTCGAAGATCATCTGAAAATGAAAGACTAGCTGTTCAGAAAGCTCAGGAAGCCATAACGTTGAAGGAGACTGCGGTTGCTGAAGCTGCTGAAGCTACTTCTCGAGAAAATTTTGTGCTTCAACTGATGAACGATTCCAGCTTGGATATGACGGGTACGCTTTTGCAAACTTGGTCATACTATCTTTTATTCTTACTATCTTCTATT
The DNA here is from genome assembly GCF_022539505.1 of Lolium rigidum. NCBI lineage: Eukaryota > Viridiplantae > Streptophyta > Magnoliopsida > Poales > Poaceae > Lolium > Lolium rigidum. The sequence continues at coordinate 60,880,299 of NC_061513.1, read as the reverse complement.
CCTTGCTGATGCTTCCGCTGAAACAGGTTCTTTTCTGGATACTGCTGCCGAAGATCAGCGTGTTGAAGCCCGAACCAATGTGCTTCTCAAGCTTGCCCTTCAGCATGGTTCCAATTTCTGGGTTACTCCTGAGCGTACTCGCCAAATCGTCAGATTTCAAGATCGCGCGATTCAGGTCCGCGACTTTCTCGACTTCTGCACAAGGACACTATCCTTAGTTTATAGTACCATGTTTCCACGCAACAAAACGCCAGAAACTCTTCCTGCTCTAATGGAGAAATTCCGAGATGCTCCTCGAATTCATGAATTTGTGCGAGCCCAACTTTCTGCTGGGGCAAGATTCGCCATGATTATGATACAGATCTGCTATCCAAAGTTAGACCTGACTCGAATTGTCACCAAGTGTTTGGCCAAGCAGGCGAAGCGGAAGAGGAATATTGATAAAATCAACGACATTGTAACCCCTGTAGCAGAAGAGATGATGGACGAGCTTCTTCGGATGGATGCTGAATTCTTCGTGAAGGGTAGCTATGCTGAACATAGAACTGGTGCTGCAAACAACGACAGGATAAACATAGATGATATACTAGGTAGCAACTAAATTTTACTATATTGCGGGAGTTCCTGTATATTTTTCATTGTCGAATTTTTCTGGAAGATAAGGTTGTGTGTATTGTATAATCTATATTGCAAAGCCCCCGAACCTTTGGTCGGTGCTCGAGCTATTTTTACGCCACGATGAATTTTGCTATTTTGCAAGAGTGTATATATATTTTGTTGCCACGGGTTATGACCCCCCGAGCCTGTCGATGAAAAAGATGTATATCACCAATATCTTTTTACTATATTGCAGCACCGCGAGCCTGCCTCATTAAAAACCTTTCAGCCCCACTCGGTGCACTGAAAGGAAAAGAGTGCGTCTGAAAACTCGCGGGCGTTTCAGTACATTGTATGTTTACAAGGAGGACTATATTTCGACTTCAAGCGTAAAAACGCCTTAGCTGCGCCGCGTTCCAGGGATTTTGCTCGGCAACCCCTGTCTTCTTGTCCTTTATCATGTATGCTCCTCCTTCGAGTACTTCTGTGACGATGTAAGGGCCAAGCCACGGCGACTCGAGTTTTTCATGGCTTTTTTGTGTAAGCCAAAGAACTAAGTCGCCTACCTGAAAGGATCTTGGTCGCAAACGTCAACTGTGGTAGCTTTTTAGGTCTTGCTGGTACTTAGTGACCCGTGATAATACTTCATCTCGAGCTTCGTCAAGTGCATCGACATCGTCCTCCAATGCTTTTTTGGAAGCTTCTTCGTCATATTCCGTGACTCTTGGAGAATCATATTCTATTTCTATCGGCAGCACTGCCTCAGCTCCATGGACCAGGAAAAAAGGAGTCTCCTGTGTCGCTGTATTTGGTGTTGTTCGAATACTCCATAATACACTTGGCAGCTCCTCTGGCCAAGTATGTCGCGCTTTTTCCAATGGTGCTAGCAAGCGTTTTTTGATACCATTGCAGATGATACCATTGGCTTTCTCGACTTGACCATTGGTCTGCGGGTGCGTAACTGATGCAAAGTGTAGTTTGATGCCTACCTCTGCACAATATGCCTTGAATTCCTTGGATGTGAAATTACTGCCATTGTCCGTCACTATGCTATGAGGTACTCCAAACCGGAAGATGATATTTTTCACAAACTTGATTGCAGATGCTCCATCTGGTGAATTTATCAGCTTTGCTTCTATCCACTTGGTGAATTTGTCGACAGCGACGAGCATATACTCGTATCCTCCTGGCGAGGCCTTGTGTAATTTTCCCACCATGTCGAGACCCCACTGAGCAAAGGGCCAAGACAACGGTATTGGCATCAATTCTGCTGCCGGAGAGTGAGGTTTTGCGGCAAATATCTGGCACGCGTCGCAAGTACGGACTATTTCTTTCGCATCTTCGATTGCTGTCAACCAATAAAATCCTGCTCTGAAAACCTTGGCTGCTATAGCTCGGTTGCTTGCATGATGACCGCATATTCCTTCATGTACATCCTTCATAATTATCCTTCCTTCTTTGGGTGTGACGCACCTTTGTAACACTCTCGAAATACTTCGCTTGTATAACTCCCCTTTGACCACAGTAAAGGCTTTAGAACGTCTAATAACTCGCCTTGCTTCAACTGGATCGTCGGGTATTTCTTTCCTTAGGATGTATGATATGTACGCTTGCATCCATGGAATTTGCACCATCATTACTAGGTCATGTTCCTCTTCTTCTTCCAGTGCTGCTTTTGTAGCCCCCGAGGGTTTCTCATCCTTCTCCTTCTTCTTTGGTTTCTTCGGCTTTGTAGATCTCTTGGCTATTTCCTCCCAAAACACGCCTGGTGGAATCGCGAGACATTGCGACCCGATATTTGCAAGAACATCGGCTTCATCATTGCTCAACCTGCTGATGTGATTTACCTCGCATCCATCAAACAGCTTATCTAGCTCATTATACACTTCTTTGTATGCTATCATACTATCATTGACTGCATCGCACTGATTCGTGACTTCCTGAGCCACCAACTGTGAGTCGCCGAAGATTTTTAATCGAGTTGCACCACAAGCCTTCGCCATCTTCATCCCGTGTACGAGAGCTTCATATTCTGCCTCGTTATTAGATGCGTTTGGAAACGTCATCCGTAAGACATACTTTAATTTGTCGCCTTCAGGTGATATTAGTATCACGCCTGCTCCAGCTCCCTCTAATCTCTTGGACCCGTCGAAGTTCATAGTCCAGGTTCTCGATAAATCCGGGGGTCCCATATTTTGTAACTTCATCCACTCTGCGATGAAGTCTGGTAGAATTTGTGACTTTATTGCTTTTCTTTTTTCGTACGTGATGTCCCGAGGGGAAAGCTCTATTCCCCACAGGGAGACACGACCCATAGCTTCTGGATTGTTTAGTATATTGGATAAAGGCGCCTCATTGACCACTATTATCGGATGCGCCGAAAAATAGTGCCGCAGTTTTCTTGCGGTTGTAAACACTCCATATGCTAGCTTCTGGTACTGCGGGTGACGAGGGATCACCTCGGCAATGCCTACGTATTGTAGACTTGGGTTTCGGGAAGAGCGACGATGGAGATTCCGGGGTCGAGATTAGGCACACGACGTACCCAGCTTCGGGTCCACTCGGTGGAGGATCCCTACGTGCTGCTAGCAATCCAGTATATGATCATAGATGTGTTTACAGGGTGCCGCCGTAGGCGGAGCTATGTTGTCTATCTATTGTCCCCCTTATTTCGGGTGCCCTGGCTAGCTTTATATATGCAACCAGCCTAGGGTTTTACAAGAGTCCTAGTCGACTACATCTTCGGGTTGCCTTGTTGGGCCTTCTCCATATTTGGTCTTCTCCATATTGGGCCGAGCCAGGTATACTAATAATGGGTACCCGAAGGGTATGCCCATGTCGGTAGCCCCGAGTTTATAGGGAAGTCGAAGACTTGCGTAGAAACTCCAAGCATAACCATCTCCGAAGTCGAAGAAAATACAAGGCGAGGTCCATGTCGTAGATCATGTGTAGCGTAGATGATGTCGACGATTCTTGAAATTATCGGGTGCGCGTCAGCGCTCCCGATGGGAGTAGCCCCGAGTCTATGGGCAAGTGCTTGCACTTGGGCATAGACTCAAGTTGTACTACTCGATGAAGAACTTAACTATATTTCTGGAGGACTCGATGAAATCCATGTGCTCCCGATGGGAGTAGGCTCCACTCGAGTCGTAGAATCGAGTTGAGTCTACAAACCTTGATTGTCATAGATGATGTCGAAGTTATTTTTCTATCGGGTGCGCGACCAGCGCTCCCGATGGGAGTAGCCCCCGAGGCTACAGCCAAGTGTTTGCACTTGGGTGTAGGCTCAACTTGCTTGTAATTGACTCCACAATTTTTCCTATTTCTTATCGGGAGGGTGAACAATACTCTCGATAAGAGTAGCCCCCGAGCCTATGAGCAAGTGCTTGCACCTAGGCATAGGCTCAAGTTGTACTACTCGATAGACAACTTGGCGCAGCCCCTCTTTTTATCAACTCTATTTTTATTTGACATCCATATCTATATTGTACAGGGATAATGGTAATTGGGGCTAGTTCATCTGACGGATCAGGTACTAGTTAACTGCTCTAGTGGCAATCCGCAAAAACCTACTTCAAGATCACGTCCCTGGACATGATCTCGGTATACTGGTGTAAACTTCGACAGGTGCCGCTTAAGGTCTTACCATTCTGTCGAGTCCCAGTCATATTTTATCGGGTACCTAACGCGTCCGTTAGGATTTTTCTTCGTATCTGTTGATACGGATAAAAGTAGCAGAGCGCAGTCTTCGGCGATGCCACGCCCAGCAGAACGGATCTGGGGTCTTACCTTCGCAAATTTGCGGCATTCAGAAATTGATCGCAACTTTGGCGTTCTGAGAATATATTGTCGAGTGCCTTGTTCGGCTGATGCAATGACCCATTTTGCGGGTTCTTCTATATATTTTTTCTCTCGGGCTTGATGAGACAGCCGAATATATTGGTTCTTCTATATTGTCGTCAGGCACATCGCCGATGCTCTTGCTCAGAACAAATGACGAGTCATTGGACCCGAAGATTTGTCCATCCTCTTTTTTTTCCTCCAATTTTTTCTCCTCCTCTTTTTTTTTTTTTTTTTTTTTGATGATAATTTCGTCGAGTTCCTCCCTCAGGAAAATTTCTTCGGGTCCTCCTTGAGGACAATTCTTCGGGTCCTCTTTGAGGATAATTCTTCGAGACCTCCTTGAGGACAATTTCGTCGGGTTCTCTCTTATATACTTTGAAATTTGCTTTCTCCTGCACACATAAACAAACTTTTTCTATCTTTCCCTTGACTCTCTTTTTCGCATGTGGTGTCAGATGCTCAGATTCGATGATATGTAAAGTGAATATATGCCGTGCAGCCCCCGAGTATCGAGTGCAGCGGAAGTAAATGATAATTAACTTTATGTGAAATAAAGGAACACTTAGCTTATTGGGCAAAACGGAGTCGATGCGCGATGAAGTCTTCGAGTGCAGCGAAAAAGTCGAGCCGAAGTAAAAACCACCGAATTAACGAAAGTGTATGCCACTAAATTGTTGATGAATAAATAGCCGAGCCCCCGAGCGCTGCTGGGGTGACGTCATGATTGTTGCTTAGACGCCGTGTCACAGCTGTTACTCGAGACGAAGTCGTTGTCGAGCCCCCGAGCGTTGCTGAAAACATTGTGCCGAAGTAATGGTCGCCTGTAATATTATGTTGTAGCTATGCTCAGGGGCGAAGTTGTTGTCGAGCCCCCGAGGTATTACCGTGTCGCCGAAAGAAGGCCATTAAGGATGAATACTGAAGATGAATCTGAGATGAAGGACTTGAGATCACTTCATATTAAACATTACACCATCAAATATGAATCATATATTGAAAATGAATCCGCCGATATCATAGAAGATGAATCCATTGACCCGAAGAACCCAGTAATAACCATAGAAAATGAATCCGCTGATATCATAGAGGATGAATCCATTGACCCGAAGAACCCAGTAATAACCATAGAAGATGAATCCGCTGATATCATAGAGGATGAATCCATTGACCCGAAGAAAATAGTTCCAGTAATAACCATAGAAGATGAATCCATTGACCCGGAAACGCATCGGGTAATATTGTATAAGTGAACCAATAATAACCCAAAGAGAACCAATCCAATAATCCGAAGAAAAAAATAAATCCACAGAGCCGAAGAATATAAAGCCACTAAGTTGAAGAAAATAATTCCACTGAGCCGAAGAAAATAATATCACTGAGCCGGAGAAGATATATCCAGAGCCGAAGAAAAGAAATTCACCAAGTAACCGAGTATATTTGTGATAACGAAGTAATGGCGCAGCCCCAATTTTTGGGTGAATTTATAGTAATAATGCAATGTTACAGCCCCCGAGTATTCTAGTGTGGCAAAAATAAATAATAATTGACTCTATGAAGAGGAACACTTAGCTTTTTTATCGGCTGCGACGGCGCCTGACCGGAAGTAGTCGATGTAGTCGCGTGGTGCTTGGTAGAAAGTAGTCGATGAAGAGCACACAATCGATGTGGCGGATCCGTGCGGCGTTTAACCGAAAATATTCGACGCGGTGAAAGTAGTCGGCACGGAGGAGAGAATCATCGTGTCCACGGCGGGCGAGTCCCCGAACGTGGCAAGTGCGCAATGACAAATAGGGTCGTCGAAGCAAAGTAGTCGAAATTTGTTCTGATCTGCAATGATATTACGGCGCAAAAAATTCCGCAAGCAAATAATAGTACGAGCCAAAAAATATTTGACGAGATAAATTTTGCGAATAGTAATTAATTAGAAATATAGCACCTGATTGTTGTGTCGGATAACGAATTCGTGACGACGGGTGTGCGATGGCGAGCCGCGGCTATTGATATTATAGAAGGCGGCAACCGGCTCTTGCCGGTTTGCTGTTTTGTTCTCTGAAATTTGATTCGAGAAATATGATCCAACGGATGAATTTAACTGATAGCTAGTTCAACTCAAACGCCTGGGACATCAATTTGACCATCGGCTGGTTCGTTTTTCCCCTTTTCTTCTTCCAAAGCCGCATCAAGTAGAAGCTTCACGTGAAACATATTATTAACTTTCTTGGTACTTGTTCCGATACGCTGCTTCCACTTTCCTTTCTTTCAATGGCCTTTCCTTTTTAGCGAGATTTGACCCGGTTGTAGTTGCTTCTTCACGATTCTTTTCTTTGGACGGTCTTGAACTGGTTCTATCTCATGGCCGCCCCGGCACCGAACAGGTATATGTTGGCCGCACGATTCTTCTCTCTGGATACTGTCATGATTGTCGTGTCTCGATTTCTGTAACGCATTACGATGAAACTTTAACCGTTCCTGCCTCCGCAGATGATAAAGTCGACCGCTTATTCTTCTTTTTTCTTTCGAAATTTCTTCTGGCGACGCTGCTTTTGGTGATCTGGTCCGTGTTTTTGGGAAACTGCTTCTTTGGCACGATGTAGAAAAATACTCCGATTGTAGCACGCTGCTGATGACGAAATTACGTGAAGAGGATGGATCGATCCGCGCTCGGGTGCGCCAAAAAAAATCCGGATCAGGCCGCCGAACGTAGTAGTCAATGATGAACTCGAAAATTTTCTTTTCGGATGCGATCTAAACGTTGTTGGTGATGATGGATCCCGCCCGGATGACGAAATCTAGTCGTCGCGATCCCCACAGACGGCGCCAATTGACGAGGGATCACCTCGGCAATGCCTACGTATTGTAGACTTGGGTTTCGGGAAGAGCGACGATGGAGATTCCGGGGTCAAGATTAGGCACAAGACGTACCCAGCTTCGGGTCCACTCGGTGGAGGATCCCTACGTGCTGCTAGCAATCCAGTATATGATCATAGATGTGTTTACAGGGTGCCGCCGTAGGCGGAGCTATGTTGTCTATCTATTGTCCCCCTTATTTCGGGTGCCCTGGCTAGCTTTATATATGCAACCAGCCTAGGGTTTTACAAGAGTCCTAGTCGACTACATCTTCGGGTTGCCTTGTTGGGCCTTCTCCATATTTGGTCTTCTCCATATTGGGCCGAGCCAGGTATACTAATAATGGGTACCCGAAGGGTATGCCCATGTCAGCGGGTACCGCTGTTTTGAAGGCGATAATACTTCACTGATGAAATATACTGGCCTCTGTACTCCATGGAGTTTACCTTCTTCCTTCCTTTCGACTACGAGTGCTGTGCTGACCACCTGAGGTGTGGCTGCAATGTATAGCAAGAGGGGTTCCTTCTCCTTAGGCGCCACCAAGATTGGTGGTGTCGAGATTGTGCGTTTGAGATCCTCGAAAGCTTTGTCCACCTCTTCGTTCCACTGAAACTTCTCTCCTTGCTTAATCAAAGCATAAAATGGTAACGCCTTTTCTCCCAGCCTGGCGACGAATCTTCTTAAAGCTGCGACTCGCCCAGTTAATTGTTGTATTTCTTTTAACTTTGTTGGCTTCCTCATTGTTACAATAGCTTGAATTTTTTACGGATTGGCTTCGATTCCTCTTGCTTGAGACTAGGAACCCGAGAAGTTCTCCTGCAGGGACGCCGAAAGAACACTTCGTCGGGTTCAGTTTGAGGCAAAACTTGTCAAGGTTGTCGAAAGTTTCCTTTAAATCCTCGATCAATGTTGTCCCCTTTTTTGATGTTATGACGACATCGTCAATGTACACTTGTACGTTTTTCCCAATCTGTGTTGCCAAGCACTTCTGCATCATCCGCTGATATGTTGCTCCCGCGTTTTTCAGACCAAAAGGCATTGTTCTGTAGCAAAACACGCCATAAGGTGTTATGAACGTTGTCTTGACTTCATCATCTTATTTTAATCTGATCTGGTTATAACTAGAATATGCGTCCAGGAAGGAAAGACGTTCACATCCTGCCGTGGAGTCGATGATTTGATCGATCCTTGGGAGGGGAAATTGATCCTTTGGACAGTGTTTATTGAGACACGTAAAGTCGACACACATGCGAAGGACTTTCGTGTTTTTCTTCGGGACCAACACTGGGTTAGCTACCCACGTAGCCTCTGTAAGTAGCTCTTTGATAAAACCAGCCTCTCTGAGTCGATCAATCTCTGACAGCATGGCTTTGCGGTTTGGTTCCGAAAAACGCCGCAAAGGTTGTTTGATTGGTCTCGCTATTGGATCCAAGTTTAGTGGTGCTCGGCAAGTTCCCTGGGTACTCCTGGCATGTCAGCTGGACACCATGCGAAGATTTTCCAGTGCTCACGGAGGAACTCGACGAGCGCGCTTTCCTATGCGAGGTCCATGTCTGTTGCAATGGACGTCGTTTTCTTTGGATCTGTCGGGTGAATCTGCACCTCCTTGGAATCTTTCGTGGTGTTAAAGGTTGGCTCCCCGAGAGGCCTTCCTACATCCGGCAACACATCATAATCGGTTGTGAGCCTTGACGCCATATATTCTCGCTTGCATCCCGAAAGTTTCGACGGTCGATGAAAATCCTTGTCGCATTTATCGGCTAACGCGAAACTGCCTTTGACCGTAATTGGTCCCTTAGGTCCGGGTAACCTCCACAACGAGTACGTGTAGTGTGGTACCGCCATAAACCCGGCATATGCTGGTCGTCCCAACAAGGCGTGATATTGCAACGGGAAATCCACAACTTCAAACTCCAGCCTTTCTATCCTGTAGTTTTCTCGGGTCCCAAACTGAACGTCGAGATTGATCTTCCCCAACGGATAACTCGGCTTCTCTGGCGTGAAACCATGAAAACGCGTGTCAGTTGGTTTTAGGTTCGCCAAGGATATGTTCATCTTCCTTAGTGTATCTGCATACATAAGGTTTAGGCTGCTCCCTCCGTCTATGAATACTCGAGATACGTCGAATCCTGCGATCACCTGCGGCAAAATAAGTGCTGGCCGCCTACGGTCGAGGAACTTCGCTGCGGGTGATCCGCTATTGTGAAACCAATGTCCTGTCCCGACCAATTTAGGTACTCAATCGTTGGTGGAGGCATCTTCTCTGCCATGAACACTTGTCGCGAGATTACTTTACGAGCCCTATTAGACGGCCTAGCTTTCTGAATCATCGAGACCGCGCCGTTGGAATTGGGGTCGATATATGGAGGTGGGTGTGGTGCTGCCGCTATTCTGAGCTGGTGCCGATTTTCGTCCGTAATTGCGGGAGGAGGTGGCAGGTGGATCTCACTCCTGGGCCCTTGGGGGTTTCTATTTGCTGCTTGAGCATTGGCTTGCCCTGCAAACCTCAACATTGCTTGAAAATTTCGACAGTCCTTCTGCAGATGTCCTGACTGCCTCTTCCCGTTATTGTCGAGATAGAAATGCATCTGATATGGCCCGTTCATCATATCCTCGGGAGATACAAAAGGTCTCTGAAACCTTGGTCCACTATTTTGCTTGTTATTCCGAGAGTCATCTCTATTGTCGCCTCGCTGCTCGTTACTCCTTTGATATTCATCTCTATTGTTTTCTCCAGTGCTTCCCCGAAACCCAGCCGATATTTGGCCAGGAGCATCGTAACTCGAGAATTGCCGAGGAAATCGTCGTCTATTTTGAAAATTTCGACTGCGGTCCTCCTCCGGTGACCTGTGTCGCTTATTGTGAACAACATCTTCTCCATCTGCCCATCTGTTTGCTATCTCCATCAATGCTGACACTGTCCTTGGGTTGGTTCTCCCCAAGTCTTCGACAAAATCTCATCATCGAATTCCTGCCACAAACACATCTATTGCTCTCTCGTCAGATATATTCTCTGCCGAGTTTTTAATGATGTTCCACCTTTGGATGTATTTTCTCATTGATTCATCATGCTTTTGTCGACATGATCTCAACTCTTCTAGTGATGCAGGTTTTTTGCAGGTGGATCGGAAAGTCCTGACAAATACATCCTCAAAACTATCCCAGCTGTCGATGGAACCTGGAGGAAGCTTCTTTATCCAAGATCTTGCGGCTCCACTCAGGTGTACTTGAATGCTCTGCATGGCTGTTGCTCTGGTTCCACCTATCAGTTTCACCGTCTCGAGGTAATCGACTAGCCAATCCTCGGGATCTTGTAGGCCATCGAATTTTTTGAAATTATCGGGTAACTTAAACCCCTGAAGGAACTCGAGTTTTCCGGACCCTCCTTGTAAAGCACGGTAGCCCACACATATCCTCGTCATCTATCTCTGGGGAATGCCGATGTTCCCTTCCGTTTTGTCGTGCTCTGTCCACCCGTGCTTGTGTTGTTGTGTCTCCTTCTCCACTTGTTCTTTCGGGACCTGGTGCTGCTGCAGTGGGTCGTGGACTATTTTGCCTTGCTGATCCTTTGGGAGGCGAATTTATAAACGCCGTCCCCATGGCTCCAACTCCTGCCATGGCCATATTGTACAATGCTTCTCTTGGATCTCCGGGAGGTGGCTTGGATGCAAGGATGAAAGCTTGTGTCGCCATGTACCCAACTTCTGGTGTCTTAGGGATAATGTTCCCCCTCGTGTCTATCGACATAAAGGACATGTCGAGGTTTTGAACCAGATTCTCCCTATCACGCTCGGGTATATTTTGCAGCCGAGATCTTGCTCTATTTCGTGCTGCCTTGTGGCTATCTCCCGAAGTGCCGGATCGTTGACTCAAGTTAGCTCTTCGCCCGCTTGATGCGAAGCCGCTTCACGCCTCTCGTCCAACTCGATTTTACGCTTCTCGAGCTCCCTCCTGGTACGTGCAAGCCTATATTGATACGCTTGTAACTCCTCAGGTGTCGCCGTAATGGTCATTGGCTCTGTACCATCAATAGCTCTTGCGACTCGATCCCATACTGCCTGCGGAAATCACACCATCTCTCGTGTTCCTGGTCCGATATATTTTGTTCCCAAACCTCGCGTGAGATCTGCAGGATCGACATACGGATTTCCCGCATCGTCGAAGTTTTCTGACGTCTCCTCCCCTGGGCGACTTGGTTCTCCAATTACATAGATCTTATGATATTTTGGATTCTGAACTTTGTCGGGTTTGGTGACACCATCATTGAGATTGGTGAAGACCTTTCCAACAGTAGTGGATCTGTCGGTGAAGTTGAAGCTGTCGATGTTGCTCGAGTCATCGCTTATATCGGAGTCCGCAGATGACTCAAAAGACATGTCGCTGTAGATCTTGGCGAGTTTTTCACTTGCCCTGGTGCTGATGAAGGTGGCGACGAAGTCTCCTCGTCGCCTGACTCGATTGACGATGCTGAACTCGAAAAATCGGGATCGACCGCTGATAATCCCGACGAGATCGGAATTTTGAGACGATACGCTCCTTCTTTCTTGACGCGGAAGTGGAACTTTCCGGACGTCATCTCCATGGGCTCCTCCAGATACGCATATGCATCCAAACGGGAGGGCGGGTGAGGAACAAAATCAACTAGACCAGTTTCGATCTGTTTACCTCTGTCCATCGCGTTGCTTGCGGTTGACGAAGTCGACGATCTTGAACGTGCCATCGAGATCAGATCCTTGACACCTCTAATTCCCACGAGACGGCGCCAATTGACAAGGCATTAACTTATCAATGCCTACGGATCGTAGACTAGGGTTTTAGTCGGAAGTAGAGGGCAAGTAGATCTCGAAGGTTTCAGCCGAAAAGTACTCGACGATGTAAAAACTAGGGTTGCGTGAGACAATGAATCGATGATCTCTTTGTCCCTCGACTCCCCCTTATATAGGAGGTGGAGTCGAGGGATTCATAGTACACAAGTTACAGAGTCCGGGAGGGTTTCTAACTCATCCCGTAAGATTACAAGTATGTATTTCCTAATACAACTCTAGCTTTCCTTAGTACTAACTTGGGCTTCCGAATCTTCATATTCATCGAGTCGTGGGCCTTCAGTAAACCCCGGGTACCATCTTCGGCAGGCCCATTTGGGGATGCCTATGTCACTGGTACCTCAACTCGAGGCGCGTGCCGGTTCCCCCCGTGCCGCGCGAGGGGCAAGAGCGGCGGGACGAGGTGCGCCGCCGCCGATCGATCTTGCCGCCGGATCTGCGGGAGGATCCGGCGTACGTGTTGAACTCCTACAACTGGATTTCATTCGGGTCGAGTTCGATGCGCGCCGCCGCGCTGGCTACATCACCGACGTAGACTACTTCAAGCGCGAGATCGCCGCAGAAGAAGAAGAGAACGACCAGGAGGACGAGGACGAGGACGCCGACGAGGACGAGGACGAGGACGAGGACAAGGACGAGGACGAGGACGAGGACGAGGACGAGGACGAGGACGAGGACGTGACCATGGCACAGTACGACCACGACGACGGCGCGCCGGCGTGGGATCCGGAGACCCAGCCGCCGGACATTTCCGAGGAGGAGGCCATTGCCATGGCACTGGCCAACAGCGAGCAGGACGAGCTCAACGAGCTCGCTTTGTGGGACGGGCTCGTAATCCAGCTCCGCGAGTCAGCGCTCGCGCAGGGGAGACCGGCGACTCCTCCGGCCACGCCGACGCGTTCCAACGACCGCGCTCCGCCTGCTGCTCCGGCGTGGGATCCCTGGCCACAGCCTCCTGCCCATGCGGCGGTACCTCCTCCGCCGCCGGCGTACGAGCTTCCATGGCCGACGCCGGAGTTGATTGACCTCATCAGCGACGACGACCAGTAGGCAGCACCTACGTTTACCACGCCTTTCTGGCCTTTTTATATTTTTTTATTAATGCAAATTATGGCTTCATGAATGAAAAAAAAAATTATGCGTTGTGCCGCTGGATCCACCCCCCGACGCAAACGGACACCCGGACGATTTCGACCATTTGGCCCGACGCAAACGGACACGACGCGTCCGTTTGGACGTCCGAAATGCGTCGCGCCGCTGGAGATGCCCTGAGAGAAATCATGTGGTATCGGACACTATTTTTCTAGTCTTCCCGGTTGCATAGAGGAGATAAATGGTGAACAAAATTACCGTTTCAACGCAAAATCCATATTGATATTGAAGATTAAGATATTTTTTGGTACTTACAGTGGGGATAATTTTAACAAAATACTACCTCACAAAGTGGAATTGGAACAACAACTATGGTAATGATCAATGAAGAAAAAATTCAACATTCTTTTAGTGCCCCCTGCTCGACTATCCAATCCAACCATATAAATTCAAGAGTCAAGACCATAGCCAATTTCCAAGCATATTAATTCAAAACCCTAGTTGGTGGCGACCCGATCAAGTATGGTCTTGCATATATGTTTGGCAATTGGCTACGGCCCCCAAGTAGAATCCCTGGGAGTTAGATCTGGGTAAGAGTGTCTGATTTATGCTGGTTATGTGAAACTACCGAATGATATTGCTCTAACAAAGATGGCTCTGTATTACCTGCGGGTTATTCATTCTGATACAAATAATCTACAAGAAATGTGGAACCCCAACTTATTTTGTTGATATTTTTCTAACAAAAATGACACCCCAACTTAGTCTACGGATTTGGGATATAAATCAGTCATAGCGGATAGGGAGGGAGACATGGAGAAAGAGAATATCAAGCTAGCATTGTACTGTCGAATTTGACAGAGATACGAAGAATAATGTCAAGCTACTATTGAGGGGAATTTTTTCCTCGACATTTGTGGTGTTGTATGTGTTATTAAGATGGAAAGAGGAGACTATTTTTACCCCAATTTAGTATTCATTTTTTACATATAATAAGCAATATCCTAAAGACAGAGAAAATATCACGCTACTATATAGTCGGGATTTTTCTCATTGGCATATGTTCTATTGCATATACGGATGGTTAAGGCGGAAAGAACATAATTGAAATTTGGTGTTACCGCCGGTGGCGTATCAATGATTCTAGAACACATAGTCACATCACAAGTCATCTAAATTTATTAACAAGGTTGAGCGATCTTGTTTACTCTCCGAGACGTGACTACAAGGACCATGAGCGCTCTTACCCATATATTGAATCAACAAAGTACAACAATGACAAAGCACGTTGAGGCCATCAGACGCACCAGACTCCCATCCCACACGACAGCTCTGGGCATCCCTGCCACGTTTCCTGAACCGTTTCTTTGTGATCTTGTGCGAGCCCTTCTGGTTTATGTCTAGTCTTTTTTGGCTACCCCATGGTGCAATTATATGTTAGACTCTGGGTTACGCGTACGTGCTCGATTCAAATATCTAACTATTTGCTAGTATTTAATGGGACTATAATTCTAGTGCGTACACTTATTCGATACATATTACAACAAAATCCAACTTGGTGAATATGTCCTTCGCCATTTTGAAGCAACATGCACGAACCTCCATTAAATAGTCGGTCCCCTTTCTTATAAAAGTCAATTCTCTCAGAAACATTATGTTTTTTTGTCAATCTTTGTTTTGTGCTCCCAACCTCCCGAAGGATCATAAAGTCACCATATCCAACAACACTTTTGTATCGTCACCGTGGTACCCTCTTGCATGTTCTATGTAAAAGTGAACAACTCACACTTTTTGTGCCATGAATAAGAGTTACCTAAACTCATACTTCTATGACTCCATATCTAAAAGGGTGAAGGAATTTTCCATTGGCCTAAGTCATCCTGAGCCGAATTTGCAATTGTCTCATCGTTTTGCAGATTCTTCATGGCTAACTCTCATCCATCTGACATCTCAATTTACACCGAATAGTTACCAACTTAAATGTAATAGTACTCACCAACATTGATCATATCCACACTTGTCTAACCACATATTTGACCAATCAGTTTCCTGGTATGTCCCTATGTTGCATTCATAGTCCCAGCCAAGTCTCCTAGGTTGCGAATCCACACCCCCTCCACCCCCACTATATAACACCACCTCGACTAATCCAAGTTTAGGTATCACTCGAACACCCAACTCTATTCTGAATGACACACTACTCGCTCTTTGCTGAAATAGGATTTCCCCTTTCAAAAAAAAAAAAGAGGCTTTGACCCTCTACGCATTTACGGCGTAGCCCTTCCATCAGCAGGGTGCAATCTTTCATCAAAAACCAGCTCCACCTTCAACATGACTTCATGGTATTTGATCACACCACCCTCGCGCCTGCTAATCCCCAACACTTACAAATAGCTCTGTCCTACACACCGCCATTCTAGCCTACCAATCATGACCGGTCTCCATGAGTACACCTAGATTTTCATCCGAGCGCTCTAATACCTCAAAGGCTCATATACGATCGAGGATTAAAAATCACAACACATGACTGAGATTTATTAACGGGGTTCAGTCTTCAGTGAAATTTGTCGTTGTTGTACTATGTTGATTTAGTACAAAAGTTCGCTGACCCTGCTACAGGTGCCACATCTAGTCCCTTTTAGCTACTCCATCGTGTCTTTATATATCAAGCCCAGCTTACACGTGCTCGAATCAAACAATGAACCTTCCGCTAATTATAAGTCCAATTGTAACTCTAGTTGCACACATATTACACCAAGCATACTTCACAATAAGAGAGCCGACTCGATCGACGGCCGGCATGTGATGTAAAAATTGCAGTATTTGCGAGAGTGACACCAACGTACTCCGTATTTGTGTGGACATGTCAACTTATGGTCCTGGAGATTTCTTTGGCCTTGCCTGGGTCCAAATCGGGCGGACATCAATCAACTGTGCATGTCTGTGTACGTTCGTGCCTGAGGGATCGGGGGCCCACGCATCATCGTCTAGTCCTTGTTGCCAGTTAATGGGGGATTTAGCATGGAAAGATCTTTCGCCATAGCCTGACTTCCTCCTGCACACCACCTACTTTTCACAGCACATCATGAGCTTTCAGAGATCTCCGTGTGAGATTAAGGCGAGATTAGATCTAACTAAACATGAGTGAGCCGGTGCATAAACCCATGGGTGCGTCCAATCAGTGCAGTGCCAATGGTGTCATGGTGGGTCAAGGCAGCTAGCTAGCTAGGCCACAACTTACGATCGCAATCTGGAATTCCTGGTGTGTCTGCTTATCGCAAGCTCGTTCGATGAGCCCCATACTCGGCTGCTGCTGCTGTGCAATCTATATTTCTCTTAGATTGATCCTTTTGTTCCATATGATTAACCATTTTATTTTTTGAAAAAAAAATATAACCCCAGTCTCTGCATCATGCGATGCATTATCCATATGATTAACCATATACTATAATTCATAGCTTCAGAAATAGACATACATTACAAACGGCTTTTGTTCTGTCTGGTTTTTGTCTACTCTGATGAGGCCCTTTGCTCGGGGTATACACGCGCGCTACGTACAAAGATACATTTTTTCTCTCTTCCCTAAGACCAGTGCACGTACATATACTATTACAGCACTATGATATCTGATGCCTTTAATTACATGCGTCCAGACGAAGATCGGTACAAATTAAGGTGCGGCCGGGACCGATGGCTGGTCGGATTCTAGCTCGCTTGGTAGCATTGATAATTCGCCGATCCATCCCAAGGGGGTACGGTGGAGAAGAAAAGAGATCCATGGATTTTTAATGTCCAATAATACATGCAAGCTAGCTCTTGTAGAGACCCTGATCAAATCGATTCTTGGCTCAGGTCTAGATTTTAGAAGGCAGCGGCACGTGTGGCTGCCGGATACGCATCGATCGACGACGACGACGCCGGGTATACTGTGCGCGCGCGCACGGCGGTACGCGCCTGTCGGACGCGGCACCACCGTACGAGCCATGCGCCGTGCGGAGCCATCGAAAACGACGACTCCCAACGACTGCTAGCCCAAACGATGCCCCATGCATGACGCGACAGAAACCCTTTGATGCCTCTCGATCCAGAGGGAGGTGCACGTACGCCTATCATATGTACAGGGTTGAGAAACCGGCCATACGGCGTCTCGTTGGCGAGTCATTGACAAGTGGGCCTCAGCGAAACTCCACTGTCCAGTTTTTGGTCCATTTGATGAAGATGCAATACCCCAGATCTCGAACCCGGCCGGCTATTGTCCCATAACTATTTTATTGGGTGTCTCTAATGCTCAGTCTACTAAGACTTAAGTTATGTCTCAGTTGAGTACATCAGCGTGTAACACGGGCCTAAACAAAGTACAAACATGAGCAAACACGAATTTTGAAGCAAAAACAAAATTCAATACAGGAGCACATGACTATGACATAAGCTACGTCTCATCTAGCTGAAACTTAGCGATTCCGATTTTATTAGGCATCATTGTGTTTCACATTGTCTAACCAAACTGAAACACAATGAATCTCCATGAAACTTAGCGCAATAGTGTGACACAAAATCTAAAAAATATTAGCGGCACAAACATGCACGGACCACCCGTGCACGGGAGAAAATTATTTCTCAACAGATATTGATATTGAAATTTTGTTTTGAATATTAGTTTAATTATATAATTTTTAGCATATATCTTATATTTTATTGACTAAATTAATGGTTAGTTTTTTCTCGAATTATGTATTGCCATATAAAATGGCTTGGAGGTAGCACTTAGGTAAACATGGTTGTAAAACTCGTGCTTGTAGCTTAGGGCATCTGCGGTGTGACCCAAACGGACCTGGGTGGTCTTTTTTGGTCTGCGTGGATAGAAGGGCCTGAAAAAAACGACCTAGCAACAGGACATGCGCAAATCGATCCACGCGTACCAACCCATTGCTCGCCCAAATTTGGGCCAGGAATGCGTGTCGCGGTCTACTCATGTGTCATCATGCGTCCTCCACGCGGCTGTCTGGGAGCTACAAAGGGCACGTTTGTCTTCTGCACGCTAGTACTGGCGCACACCTTTCGTCTTTTGCGTCACATCAATGCAACATATAGCTTGGACTCATGCACATCCTTTTTAAGCCGAGCAGACACAACCGTCAGTTCCCCACAACCTCCCACAACGCCATCGATCCATTGATAGTTTGATCCTAGCTTGTTTCGTCACCACCGACAACAACGCAAGCGATGTGATCACAAGGCCGGGTACTTGTCGGACCACGAACATCGCTGATCACCATCGTATCTTCGCGTGCAAGAAACACTGCCACGTTAGCGCAACTGCCAGTAAATCCCTGTGCAGGTGGCATGCGTGCTATGAGACATGAGGAGGCAAGTGTCGTAAGCCAACGTCCAGCTCCCCGGCAGCTTGCACCTAATTGCAAGGTGTATCCCGGTGCCGCCCATAACATGTGAAGGGTCGGCACGGCGTCAGAATATTCGACGACGGTGCACTCTACTCCCTTTAGATCATCTGTAGGACCGATCATATGCGCAGAACTCGAGGGCGGGAGTTCAAGTCGTGATGCTTGATGTTGTGCAGAGCACGCAGTTGGGAAACCCCAAGAGGAAGGTATGATGAGCACAGCAGCAACTTTCCCTCAGTAAGAAACCAAGGTTTAATCGACTAGTAGGAGAAAGAAATCCACTTCTGAAGGTGTTGCTAGCTGACTTTGGCAGGACGGACTACCGGTGTCAGCAACAACGTGGAACCTGCACACAACACAACCAAAATACTTTGCCCCAACTTACAGTGAGGTTGTCAATCTCACTGGTTTTGCTGAAAACAAAGGATTAGACGTATAGTGTGGAAAGAGATGTTTGTTTGCAGTGACATAAAGAGAACAGTGCTTGTAGTTGCCGTGGGGGTTGGCAATAAAGAGAACATGTATTTGTAGTAGATGATTTTATCAGTGTAAAAGAAAGGATTAGGGTCTACAGTTCACTAGATGTGTCTCTCCATAAGTATAAATAACATGTTGGGTAAACAAATTACAGCTGGGCAATTGGTAGAATAAAGACCATACATGACAAGATGATTACTATGAGATTCATTTGGGCATTACAACAAGATTCATAGACCGTAATCCACCTGCTTCTATGACTAATAATCCACCTTTAGATTAGCATCCACACCCTTTCAGTATTAAGTTGCAGGCAACAGATTATTACATTAAGTAAAGTGTGTAAAGTAAACAATAGAATTATCCTTGGATAAAACATTGTTGTTTTCTCCCTAGTAGCAATAGCACATCTACAACCTTAGAAGTTATTGTCACTCTCCCAGATTACTAGAGGCCAGAACCCACTATCAAGCATAAATACTCCCTCTTTGAGTCACAAGCACATACTTGGCCAGAGCATCTACTAGCAACGAAGAGCATGCAAGATCACAAATAACATATAAACAAGTATATAATCAACTCAACCATGGTATTTAGTATTCATCGGATCCAAGCAAACACAACATGTAGCGTTACATAAAGATAATCTTGATCATGATAGGCAGCTCACAAGATCTAAACATGAAGCATGAAGTGGAGAAGGCAACCATCTAGCTACTGCTATGGACCCGTAGTTCAGAGATGAACCGCTCACGCATCACTTCGGGGGTGGGCATGACGTTGTACAGGCCTCCGGTGATGATCTCCCTCTCCGGAAGGGTGCCGAGAAGAGCTTCAGAACCCTCCCGACCTAGGGTCGACGATGGCGGCGGCTACGGACCTTTTCACGGATGGAGGCTCAGGTGTTTATGTTTTTCCTGAACAGATGAATATATAGGCAGAGGGTCGAGGTCGGTGGGTGTCCGAGGGGCCCACACCATACCTAGGCGCGGCCAGGGGGTGGGTCGCGCCTATGGGTGGTGTGGCCACCTCCTGGCTCATCTCCGTCTCCCCTCTGGACTCCGTCTTCGTGACAGTAAAATAGGAACTTCGGCTTTCGTTTCGTCCAATTCCGAGAATATTTCATGTACAACTTTTCTGAAATATAGAAACAGCAGAAAATAGGAACTGGCACTGTGGCATCTTTTTAATAGGTTAGTTCCAGAAAATGCATAAAAATATCACGAAATGTAAACAAAACATATAGAAATTGATGTAAAACAAGCATAGAGCATTAAAAATTATAGATACGTTTGCAACGTATCAGCATCCCCAAGCTTAACTCCTGCTCGTTCTCGAGTAGGTAAGTGATAACAAAAATAATTTTTGAGGTGACATGCAGCCAACACAATCTTGATCAAGTTATTGTAAAAGCATCGTGAGCTGGGATCAAAGTACTCTAAACATAGGCATGATAGATCTAGTTCTAACAATAGAACTTAGTAACTATGTTACAACATGAGAAGTAACTCAAAGTAAAGCATGAATAATAGTGCACTGAAAGCAACTGTTTGTTTTTTAGCATAGAGAAAACATAGCAAAGTGGTATTCAGCTTGTCCTTTATGGAATAGCAAAACATAAATGTCAGGACACCTTTAAAGTTCAAAGGGTGACTAGATACAAATAGTTTGAGAACAAGCAATAACATAATCATGAATCAATCAATAATAAATTTTGGGACTATGCACATTATACTCAGAATGACAACTATGCTTTCTTAATTGGTGCATAAAGTTAGAAGATGAAGACTCAACATAAAAGTAAAAGAAATGCCCTGCGCAAAGGGAAGCAAGATTACTCATGTGCTAGAGCTTTTTATTTTGAATAAAGCAGAGGTATTGAAAATGTATTTTGAGAGGTATGTATGTCTATGTCAACGAATGGCATCAAATGATCTATCATCCTTTCATGTTTAATGGCTTCAATAGAGGCTCCCACAGAGAGAACAATAAAGTTCCTCTTCTCCTTTGTTTGAACAAGCTAAGTTCATGATTTCTCAAGTCCATAGTGTTAGAAGATTTATTGATTATTTGTTTATTTTATATTTAGTGGGTTGGGCACCCGCTTTCCTGCTCTTTTTGAAATATTAGGGACAAGCACATTATGCATGCTAGTCAAGGTGTGAAGCCAAAATAAACATGAAAGATACAATAAAGCATTCAACACTTTCTCATGAGCTAAAACAGGAACACAAAACTGGTAATAATTTTTGAAGGTTTTAAAGGTATCACACAAGCAATATACTTTGGAGTGGCGGTGAAATACCACATATAGGTAGGTATGATGGACACAATTGGAAAACTTTGGTTTTTTAGTAGTTGGATGCACGAGTAGAGCCCATACTCAGCATAGGTGAAGGCTAGCAAAAAACTGGGAGCGACCAACTAAGAGAACAATAATTGTCATAATCATGCATAGCGACAAAACTTTATTAATCTAATCATAAAGTGGTATTACAAGTCAAAAACTAAATAATCATAGAGGCTTGAGGTGACTGATTTGTAGTCGTAACATGGTGTAAGCATGTGCCAAGTCAACCGAATTAAAGCATCAAAGGAGAATACCACAGTATTATGCTTTTGTATGATGGAAACAACGCATGATTCTTTCAATGACACATTAAGCACTCTCAGCTATTTGAGACAAGTCATGCTACAACATTAACTACTAAGCATATAATTAAAATAACATCTAACATGACAGTCTAAGCCACAGTCTAAACAAGCTTCCTTTTGCACCACTACAAGCATGAAATATTTTACTCGTCTCCAACACCAATCAATTTATTTGAAACAACACTCATAGATAATAATCAATAAAGTCCAAAGAGCCAATCATACCTTACTAAAGAAAAAAACAAGCTCTGAACAAAATACGAGTGGAAAGCAATAGCTAAACGCAGTACTAGTAAAAGAGAACACTCGCATAACAATAAGAGTGGAAACTAGAGTGTTCTATGCAATGAAAATATAGTGTGTCATTCTCCAAAACCAGTATGCTGGGATCCAAACATATACTACAGCAAATAAAAAAATAAAATTAAAAACAAAAATAAAGACGCTCCAAGAACAACACATAGCATATGAAGCAATAAAAATATAGCGTCTTGAAAGATGACCTGATATTTTTGTTGATGAAGAGGGGAATGCCTTGGGAATCCCCAAGCTTTAACGCTTGTATCTCTTGGATATTTCTTGGGGTGACATGGGCACCCCCAAGATTGATCCTTTGTCCATCCTTCATCTCATCACATCATTTTTCTCTCCCTACACTTCAAAACTTCCTTCATACAAAACTTCACACAATTTTCATTAGCAGCATTAATGCAATCAAAATAACAAATCCACTTTCGTTCAGTTCTAACATAAGTCAAACATCCATTAAAACATTAGCTATTGTAGCAACTTCTTTTAATACCTCTTTCTCCCAAAATAACTGGAAAAAAAATTAAGAGGCAAATGCAAATAGTGGCAGAAATCTGTCAAAACAGAACATCAGGTAAAGATCGATTTTTTCGAAAATCCTCTATTCCTCAAATAGAAAATTGCAAAACTAATGAAAGTTAGATAATAACCCGGGGCATATGCTTAAACATTATCATATCAATACGACGTTCTGGCTGAGAATACGATTTTTTTGGTGGCAGCACAGGACATCAACTTCCCCAAATCTTACCTTCTTCCTATTAGAGGCTATCATTGGTACAAAACAAAATAAAAATGATAAGGAGAGGTTATTACATAGGTAACAACTTCCAGGACTCAACAAAATAAAAATTACAGAAATAAAACATGGGTTATCTCCCAAGAGTGCTTTTCTTTAATGCCTTTCAGCTAGGCGCATAAAGTTTGAATCAAGTATTCCCTTTCAATTAAAGAAGCATCAACATTATTAATGGCATAAGCCTTACGTCTACCTTTCATACATTTACTCTTTCTCTTAGGGAAAAAATAAGAACCTCCTGGTGAGGAAGTGAAAGTCACAATGCCTTTCCCCACATATATATTTGCTCCTAGGAGTTTTAGCAGAGATCTTCCAAGTGTGATTTGTCCCTTTCCTACATATTCAATAACAAGATAATCAGTAGATACCATTTTTCCTAGGATTGTTGTATACACTCCTTCAGCTACTCCTATGGGTAATATAATGGCGTTATTGGTAAGAGATATTCCTTCTCCACCCTCAGAAAGTCCCCAAAGACTTAAAGACTCATAAATATCTTTAGGCATAAGAAAAAAACTCAGACATAATATCGCAACGAGCATGAAAAGTTCCACCATTAATATCAACTTTTACTGTAGGGAGCCAACTTGAGGGTTCAGAATTTATTGAAACATAATCATAATTTCCACGAACCAGATTATAACATTTTTTTAAAAAAAATTGTACTTGTCACAAGAGTATTTAATCTAGCATAAATGCTCACAAGGGATGAATCAAATTTACTAGGTGAGCTATATGTTGAAATAAAAAAATGTATGGCATTAAAAGCTTGATCTCCATCACAATGAAGGAAATCTCCTCCTACTACAGTGTCCAAAGCATATCTATAATAAAAAATAAGACCAAAGTAAAAGCTACTAAGAAGCATGCATAGAGTCATTTTAGGTTCAGTTTTATCATAAGATTTATTAATTCTAGACCAAGTTTCTTTAGAACTCTCCTCACTCCCTTGTTTGAAAGTGAAGATCATTTCCTCAGGTGACATAGTAACATGACTAGACATAGAAGCAACTTAAAGTCGGAACTAATTTTTTTGTGTTTTTTATAAAAAGAAGAAAACAAGACAAAGTAATATAAACTAAGTAAAACAATAACAAAGTAAAGAGATTGGAGATGAGAGACTCCCCTTGCAGAAATCCTCTTTCTCCCCGATAATGGTGCCACAAAAGAACTTGATGTTGTGCAGAGCACGCAGTTGGGAACCCCCAAGGGGAAGGTATGCTGAGCACATCAGCAGTTTTACCTCAGTAAGAAACTAAGGTTTAATCGACCTTTAGGAGAAAGAAATCACTTCTGAAGGTGTTGCTAGCTGACTTTGGCAGGGCGCATTACCGGTGTCAGCAACAATGTGGAACTTGCACACAACACAACCAAACTACATTGCCCCAACTTACAGTGAGGTTGTCAATCTCACTGGTTTTGCTGAAAACAAAGGATTAGACGTATAGTGTGGAAAGAGATGTTTGTTTGAAGTGAAATAAAGAGAACAATGATTGCAGTTGCCATGGGAGTTGGCAATAAAGAGAATAAGTATTTGCAGTAGATGGTTTTATCAGTGTAAATGAAAGGATCGGGGTTCACAGTTAACTACAAGTGTCTCTCCATAAAGATAAATAACATGCTGGCTAAAAAAATTACAGCTGGGTAATTGACAAAATAAAGACCATACATGACAAGATGATTACTATGAGATTCATTTGGGCACAAGATTCATAGACCATAATCTAACAACATTTATGACTAATAATCCACATTTAGGTTAACATTCGCACCCCTTTCAGTATGAAGTTGCAACCAACAGATTATTGCATAACTAGTAGGGAAAGGCTCATCTGTGGCGCACATAAATGCATATTCTATGGCGCATGGTTGGTGCGCCACAGAATCTTCGCCACAAAATAAGAATTCTGTGGCGCACATGCTCGTGCGCCACAGAATTAAGGCATTCTATGGCGCACCTATGCCTCGGTGCGCCACAAAAATAGATGCGCCACAGAATTAGCGTTAGGTGCGCCATAGAATTTACTCTTATTATACACGACTAGTCGTCAACCCGTGCCGCTGCACGGCCTAGTTAAGTTTATGGATTTTTATTTGTCTTAGAATTGTTGCAATGTTTTGATAATTTATATTTGGTTAACAATAATTTGTTACTGGCAACTTCATTGATTTTAAATTTTAGCAATTATTTATTTGATATAAATAAATACTCTTGAAATTCTAAAAAGGTGATGTATATGGTTTTTTTGGTTTATAAACTCCATGTAATTTACATCTAATATACTTCAACATGCAGGTGTAAAATTCCCTATCTAAAATCCTTTGGATTATCCTAATAAATACTCACGTATTCGGTGAGGCAGGATTCCACGCTGCCATGATGTTGATTTCTAACGGCGACATCCTTCCTAGAAATTGTGCCGGACGATGCTCAAATTTTTGCCAACCGGCTCATCAACCTGGATTTGGACATCGATTTCAGTTTCACTTGATGGAATTCATAAAAAATATAAATTTTGGAAACTCTACACGAATAATTGTATTCTCTGCATCCTAAAAAAATATGCATGCATCTAGAGGTATTGTACCATGTAGATACACAAAAATTTGGACAATGTTAAGACATTCTTTTGTGGACGGAGAGAATATACTGGTTTATTTATTTTATTCTTGTAAAATTAAAACTGAAAAGTATTAATAAGTTACAAACTATTACAATGTGTCATTTCTTCCTGTTTAAGGGATAGAAATAGAACCATGTAAAACAGTAGCGCTGACTAATCCGGTAAATACAACGTCAGGACGTTATGGCGCCTGCACCTAATCTACACCGATCGGTTTGTTGGAGATTCGTGCATGCCCATTTTGCAAAAAGATCCCTGCAGCTTCCTGTAATCCAGATGTAGTCCTGCTCTATATATATAGCCAAAATCGGCCAGAAACCCTAGAACCCGACCCACCCCTCCCTGATCCCGCCTCCACCCGCCGCCGCCCGCCACCCGCCTCCGCCCGCCGCCGCCGCCCTGCTCCTGAGCGCCAAGACGCCCACAGGCGCGCGAGCTGCTCCTCGTCGCTACTCTCCGCTGCTCGCGCGCGCCGGCCGTCCGCAGCCTCGTCGCCCATGTCCCTCCTCTGGTAAGGGCGTCCTCCACCACGCCCGTCCCCAAGCTGGAGATCTCCGCCGCCACCCATCGCACCGCGGGTCTCCGGCTTGGGAGACGCCACCTCATCGCCCTCCCCGGGTGTCCCGCGACGTTGCCTCGTCGAAGCCGTCGCTCGCAGACCGACGGCTTTCTCAAGCGTAGGAGACACGGCCGGCGAGATCCAGGCCGCCGCCGGCCAGCACGGCCGAGCCGGCTTGAGATCTATTTTGTTTCTTTTTCTTCCCCTTTTTCTCTGTTAGGATCTTTTGTTATTTCTTGATTTGGATTTACTCTGTTATTTTGTGGATCCCTTTTGTACTGTGAATGGATCCCTTTTGTTTCATGTATGAAATCCTGCACGGATTTGCTGGATCTTTACCAGAAAACGTTAAGATATTTGACTACTTGAATGGATCCCTTTTGTTCCATGTATGTATCGTGCACTGATTTCTTGGATATTTACCAGGAAACATAAAGATCTTTTTCTACTATGTAGATACTCATCTTCAAATTCTGAAGAACTTTTGAATCGCAATAATAGATCCATATTAAAACTTGTGAAGAACTTTTGTAAAAACAACAGAAAATCTGAAGAACTTTAGATGGTTGAAATCAATGTATCTAGTGGTTTCCTATGAATTTCGGATTTTTTTCATTTGGATAAATGTTACTTATAACAAAAAGGACTTCCTTATATGAATTTGACAAAGGTTAGGGTTTTTTTCGCAAAAATGAGTCACCAATCTTGATGCACTCTGGTGGAATAAACGGTGCGGGATAAGGGCTGGGCGCCATAAGGTCCTGACGGAATGCACACCCTGACTAATCTCCACTATTTCAACTGGAAAGCATGTCCTGTCACGCAGGTGGAAGGATTTTGCCTTGTAGACGCACATGAACGTGCATCCTTAATTAGGTTGACTGCTCTTTTTTTCTTCTAATCTGCAGTTTGCATATGAGACATAACACGTTACAGTATATGAATTTTTTGCCAATACTAAATTTTTATTAAGAATATAAACGATCGTGCTAAAAGATTCCTTTATCAGCAGTAATATTGTAAGTAGATCAGTACTAATTTATGTACAGTCGTATAGACAGATACTATAATAGAAGAACAATGCATGCTTATAGATCATGCATATACTGAAAGATAGAAGTCACGCACCTAGTTCAGTATACAAATGTTAATGGACAGAACGGTAGGAAGACAGAACTGACAAAAATACTGATTTGTTCCAACGTGAAAATCAAACTGTTGAAACCATGATCCTGAAAGTATGAAACGTTGCTGGTATCTTCTATAGCACGACGATCTTTCTCCCTCCTTCGTATTCTTTGCCGTAATCCTCTCTGCATGTTTCATTGGTTCTGCCATCTAGTTATAGCTGGTAGGAGAGGCTAGCAAGGACATCCAATCGGTTGGAGAAAACGGCAGTGTCAACCTGATCTGCTTCCAACCGCCGACGGTGGTGTCCACCTGCTCTGCCTCCATGATCGTGGAACCTGCTCACAAAAGGTTGAAGTTGCAACAGAATAATCGCTCATCAAATCGCAGATCGACGTGGTTGCAATGACGACGTCTAACTTCTGCACTCGGTAGCTCCATGCTGGCGGCAATCGAACATCGCCGACGTGAGCCTCAATTGCAGCACT
>NC_061513.1:60827930-60852556 GCF_022539505.1 Lolium rigidum | reverse complement strand
AGAACCCATATCGTCGGGTTAGGCCCATGGGCGACGAAAAATACCCCTTAGCGGACGATTTTGAGACGTTGTCTATCAGAACTTTTCTTGTAGTGTCCCTTGCTTTCATTTAAGATTGGGGAGGTAATCATTTCTCACACTCTCTTTTGATAACTGCATTTTTTTTCTTCTTTTGGTGATCTATGCAAGTTTGGTTCTTGCAAAATTCTAGGCTTGGGGAAATTACTTCTGCATATGTGTATAATCTTGTGCAATGTTCTCATCTGATAAATATTTTGGTGCAATCTTGTATCCCACTATTTTTGCATGCTTGCTTAGGCGAGTTTTGATATTTATTTATATAAGGATGCGTTTGCTTTTGTTAGCCCCATAGGATTTGAGTTAAAACTTTTATGCACCTTGTCCAAATCTTTAACAAGCTTGTAAAAATTATGTGATCCTCTAGATTGCATTACCATGACCTCTATACTCGAGAAGACCAAAATTATAATGAAGAAGGTCTTTGGAACCTTTTTGAAATAATAGACTTGATAGTTTGCTTATGGAAGGAGTTGCCAACTAGAAATGATATTTCAAAGTTTTGAGTTATATGCCAAATGTAAAATAAAGTTTTGTTTAATTATCTTAAGAGTTTAGCCTTGAAGATACTCAATACCATAGATGTAATAATTGACTTGAAACGATTTGTCTAAAGGAACCAATGTATAGAAGTAATTGAGATGCATGCCAAAATTTGACTTATTTATTATAGTATGATATAGCTTCATGCATGTCTGCAACACTGTCGCACTCCATGGGATGCTAACAATTCCGCTGGCCTTTCATGGAGGAAACTCCTGCATTGTTTCTATGAGTTGATTAAACATTTGTAGCAGCAATGCTACAATGGGGGAGATCATGGGTCTACTTGCAAGAAAAGTTGAAACACTCCTATGGACGCTATGAGAGATCATTATATCACTAAGGGCAACCTCGATAATGGTCATGAGTGTACTTCCTTGCCTACATAGTCTACAACTACTTATAAAGGCAAGAACTTGGCAGAAACATTGGATCCTAGCCATCCATGTTTACAGATTCGACGGACAGCGTTGCTCCAATGACTATGCACTTCCCTGACTCCCATCCATACCGCTAACAACGCGCGATTTTTTCCCTAATCAGTTTCACCTTCCGCTAATCCAGGATCGTCTTCACTTAAAAAATAATTCCGGATCGTCTTCCCACGATCTTCCGTACGTCTCCTCGCACGGTCGTATGCGCTCCGCCCTAACAACCGCTCACCACGCCGGCATCATCCCTCGCTGAAGCTACCACAAGATGCCCTCTCGATTCCCTCCTCGAGCCCAACACAGTGTTCCAACAGTCCAACGCCACCTCCCCTGCAGCCGATTTCCTCTCCCGCCAAGTTTTTGTGTGGCCTGTGAGACATGAATTAACTCCTGGCCAGAGATGTCATGGGCGGTAATGACTGTGTGTTGGGAGATCTTCCGGGTGTGGCTGCGCTGGATTAGTACGTGCTGATAAAGGCTGAGCCCGTGTCGATGAGTGCAAGGATTTAGATGAAGGTGACTGTAGATGCAGACGTGCTGGCCTGGCTGAGAACTTGAGGTATCCTAACGATGGCCAATTTGATTCACGGCTCAATTTCTGGATCCTGTTATGGATGTATTGGCTCAATTCCATGCATGTACGTTGCATCTTTTCATTAGGATTCTGGAACAGGCCAGGCTAGAGACACCTTGTAGTTATCCGACAATAATTTTCAATGGGATGCAGCTAAGTCTCTCTATTTTTATTTGTATGTACCAGTTCTACCTCATTAAGAGTACATTTTAGTTGTGTTTAAGTTGTCTGCAGCACGGGTCATCACTGGTTAAGGCTCAAATTTCATATTTTTACTTTAAAATGATAAGAGAAAAATAAAAATTGTAGAAAAAGGAAACTAATGAATCAAAATATATGATTCAAAAAAAATTGTATTGTGAAGACGTGCGTTGCACGTACACACTAACTAGTCTGATTAAACACACTAAGTATTGGCATGATCTCATTACTAATGAGCTGAAGTTCCGGAAATACACAAAATATAAATGAAGTGTTTGATAGCCATCCATTATATATTTGCATTTTCAAATGAGATACTCTAATGATATGATTCTTTTGACATGTTCTCACATTTTTTTTTGGCATAACCTCATTACCAAGAGATTGACTTTCTGAAAGCCCAATAACTGAAGTTTGCATTTGACATCTATTTGTGTTTAGATTTCAACTTACAAAAGTGAGGACATATAAATTATACAAAAGGGGCAATAGGAGGATCACAAGTTTGTTTACAAGCTCGATTTACTTTTGATAGAAGGCATAGAAATTTTTATTAATCTATCGTGGTTTGGACATCACTTAACTAAGCTTGTATTGCTTTATATGATTACATTCTATCTTGCTTTCAACTTGTAGATACATTGATTTTCAATGGTAAGCTAGATCACAACATGATGTTATCAACCATCTGTTGCTCGAGGATGATAAAGGTTTAATCTTGGGGATGTTGATGAGTGGAATTTATGTACACTTTTAGAGCACACTTTATGCATAGTTACCACTTATCTCATGCTCAATCTAGCAACAACTATGCCTATTATACATGATTACTAGTTTTCATTTATTTTCATATGAGTTTTGCACAACTAGTAGTTTAGGTAGAATTTATTGCGTTTCCTTGTCTTTGATATGTGTGTTATGGATGATTATGAATAAATAAAGGCAAGAGGGGCAAAGAGGACATATTATGGAGGAGCTATAGGAACTGGGCTTGTCCATTTGAGGAGTGGAAAAGGATAATAGGTTCATCATCTCAAAATAAATATCCAAGACCATGGAGTTGTAGCCATCGTCCATACGAGTCCAACAAGCCAAAGAACACCTTAATCGGAGTTCGTCTAAAGAAATGGCGGCCAAAACACCGAAGTATCTGAAAGTATGGCGACCATTTGTACGGTGGGAGTCCGGTCATACCGCCCGGCCATACCATGGGTTCCATGCGACGGAAACCTCACGAACTTTCGCGTTTCTTCACTGAGTCTCCCATAATCGTCCCTGGACCTTCCCTAGGCCATTGGGACGGTATTGGGGCTAAGGAGGAAAATCCTAGGCCTATATAAAGGAGTGGGGAGCTAAGGGAGAGATCATCACTCATGCGCAAGCGGAGCCCTGCCGGTCCACCACCTCGATAGCCACCACCACAAGATCTCCACCATCACCACCACATCATTTAAGGGAGAAGAAGATGAGACTTGGGATAAGGAGGCACCGGCAACGATCTCCATCAATGCCATCATCATCTATGCGCCCTCCATTGATTCCCCCTTTCATCTTGTTGTAATCTCAACCCTTTGTGGATTGCACTTGTACACATGTTGTACCATTGCAATGATCATGCCTTGTATCTCTTTATGTGAGTAGTCTCTTTGTTCTTGGGGAATGGTGAAACCCTAGATAAAATTGTGATGTGAAATAAATATGGTTATACTTTGTTTGTATGTTGTGGTTTAGTTTTCTCTCTTGATGTTCTGTGAAGAGCTCCACGCAATATTTTCCCAAGGGACAATAGAAGGAACTACCTCTAGACATATGGTATTACGGAGGCGTCAAGTGACACCCTCACGCTGATCTATTGTCATGTGGTTAGAGGGGGATAAAAGGGGATTCACAAAGCTTATACATATCCATGGATCCTTGGTTGAACCCTTAATAGTTTGTGTATTCATGTGGATGGCCTGGTACATAACTATGGTTATGAGATGTGGTTAATCAGATGGCTGGTCTGCAATCACCCATTTAGGAGCTCCTCCCTATACACGCATAAAAGAAAGGTTGATTTCATTTGGTTAAACACATAGTAAAAATGATAGAGGTGGATCTAATATTTTTTTTGAGCACCCCTTTTACCGTACCATTTCACTCCACAAGGAAATTTGCAGGCTCTTGTTTACTTTTAGTCTTAGTTTACGTTACTCTTGTTTGGTTCTTTTAATTTTAGTCACTTTAAACTCTATCAAGTATTTCATCTCTAGTAACTTATAGAATAGGATATTTACAAACCATGTCTTGGGTGGGAACGTGGCTGTTCCTGACATCTCGCAGTTGCGGGGCTGTGTAGTTTCCATCCCGCAAAGATTTCATGGGACGAACTTTATAATAAATATTTGCTGCTACACGTACCACAATAACCTTGTTGTTGCTGCAGGAACCCAGTCATCAACATCGAGTTGATGCACCTATCCTAGGCAGCGGCAGAAGGGGGATATGATGCAACAACTATGCGTCTCGAAGGTTGGTTAAAAAATCATGAAGTCTTGATTTTAATTGATTTTGGTAGTTCTCATAAATTTGTCAGCACACAATTAACTAACAAGCTGCAAGCCAAGTCTCGCAAAATTTCTCCTCTAAGAGTAAAGGTAGCTAATGGGGGTATTATGCATTGTAACACTGAATTAGGTTATTTGATTTGGTGGTAACAATGGGTGCAGTTTTAGGGAAACTTCAAAATCTTATCATTAAGCTCTTATGACATTATTTTGAGCTTTAACTAGCTCACATTTCATAGTCCTATGAATGAGCATTGGGGGAATGAGACTATGGACTTCAAATTGTCTGGCTGCACAATATATATCACTGATCTCAAACCTGATGCATATTAGTTTTTAGAGGCGTCCATGGATCAAATCAACTCTTTGTTGCATCATGTCAGAGTAGCCCATGTAGTACAATAGAATATGATGCAACCTGCAGCAGACAAGGAACATGAGATGACAATCTTGCCACTTTCCATTCAACAACTATTTATAGATCTCGCCTAGCTGTTTGAGGAACCCCACTTACTACCGCCAGGACGAAAATTTTACCACGTAATTCCTTTGTGTCCCGGCCCCATGCTAGTTAACACGCATCCTTATCGTTACAACCTAGCGCAAAAAGAAGAGATTGAATGCCACATGGGATTATTTAGTTCAGTTGGAGTCCTTTCTCATCACCATTGTTGCTAGTACAAAAAGGATTTGACATATGGCTCTTTTTGTGTGGATTTTTTAGAAGCTTAATTCCATCACGATCAATAACCGTTATCCCCTTCCTATCATATATGAGTTGCTTGACGAGCTCGCAAGAGCTCAATGCTTTTCCATGCTTGACTTGTGTGCTAGCTACCACTAGATCCGGATGCAGCCTGAAGACGAGCACAATACCACGTTCAAAACTCACCAGGGGCACTAGCAGTTCAGAGTGATGGATTATGGTTTGACTAGTGCATCACAACTTTCCAGAGGCTTATGAATACAATCCTACAACCACTTATGTGTCGTGGAGTGCTTGTATTCATTGACGACATACTCGGATGCATAACTAATCTGAAACCACATGTGCAGCGATTGCAGGAGGTGTTCTTGATTCTTGCGAAGCATCAACTGAAGATTAAAAAGAGAAGGTGTAATCCCGACTGATTTATCTAGGTCATAAGATTAGTTACGATGGTATCCATTACTGATCAGAAGAACATTGTGGCAGTTCAGAAATGGCCTACTCCAAGCAATGTCAAAAAGGTTCTGAATTTCTTTGGATTAGCTAGTTATTACCGTAAGTTCATCAAGGACTTCGGCTTAATTAGTAGATCCATGATAGATATCCTCAAGAAAAACACAATGTTCAACTTGACTGACCTGGAAAATGAATCATTTGAAACTTTCAAACCGCTGTCGTATTAGCGTCGGTTCTCTCCTTGCCAGATTTTAGTCAAGTGTTTTTTTTTGCGGGAAAGAGATCTTTTATATTTTATTCATAATAGTCTTTACAGCTTCGGCCTGAACTATCTCAGACACAGCCGGAGGGACATGCCCCATCCAGCTATGCCCATGACCCGTCAATCTAGCTACATCACCTAAAACATGAGCTTCCATGTTGCTCTCTCTTCCTATTTTGACAACTTCAAAACGTAAACAAACCACTTGAATAGATTTAATATTCTTGTAAATTCTCCAGACCCGAGACTAGCCCTTGTCCCTTCTCTTGATTGCATCTACAACTACGGCATTGTCCAATTCCAGCATGATCGCCGCGTTCTCAACAGACTGGATACTCTGAAGGCTAAAAAGGCATGCCCTTGCTTCTGCTTCAGCAACGTCCTGACATTTGATATTAGCATCATTTCTAGCCCAAATGACCTTCCCTTCATGGTCTCTGCATATACATGCAATGGAGCCAATACCACTGACAAAAGAGGCATCCACATTGATTTTAATCCACCCATTTGCTGGGGCAGTCTAGACTGAGCTCTTCCTATGCATTGACCGACCAACATCTGGAATATACTTGATGTTTGAAAGAATCCCCTCGCTGATTATTGGATCCTTTCTTTACTATTATTCTTTTACCTACAATTCAGATTAAGCTCATGCAAATAATGGTTAAGGAAATTCACGGACCCACTTACGCTGCACTCCCCCTTTTCATGAACCACATTGTTTCTCATATGCCAGATTTTAGTCAAGTGTTTGATATTGAACAAACGCTTCTGACCACGGTATTGGTGATGTCTTTCTTCAGAAGAAATACCCTCTTACTTTTTTGAGCTAAGCCTTGGGTGCACGGACGAGTATGCTGTCCACTTATGAAATATAGGCTCTATCTATTCTGATGGCAGTGGATCAATGGCGTGCTTATGGTGAAGCTGCTCGGTCCGCGTTACCATGTGGTCTACGCGAAAGATCCAGAAAATAAAGATGGGGACGCCCTCTCTCGTTTTCCTCAACCTGACATTGGTGAGCTGGCTGCTATCACTGTTTGCCTGCCATCCTGGCTACAAGAAGTGCAATTTGGCTATCAGGGTTTAGGGTAACCCCTAGTGCCTGAGGCTACTTGACTAGCTAATGGCATTTCTGTGCGTATGCTCACTTGATTTTGAGCTGGAGGACGGTGTGCTTCGAGTGAAGGGACACATTTGGGTGGGCCACAATGAAGCCTTACAATAGAAAACTCTTCCGGACTTGCAAGCGGGAGCAATTGGAGGGCACTCAGGGACGTTACGAGATTGGTACACGGCATGATGTACCCAGGTTTGGCCCCTCTCGGTGGAGGTAAATACTTACTCCTGCTTAATTGTATTGATTTCTATATGATTTCAGTGTTGCTGGCGGCATAAATGGAAGCTATGAAGGCTATGGCGACTATAAGAGGATGAATGGATCCCTCTCCTACGTGGCCATGGCCAAGGCTTATATAGATGACTTGACCTAGCAAGGGTTTTACATCATGCGGGCGATTCATCTAAAACCCTAGTCGACTACCACCAGTTAGTTCGTTGCTTGTTCTCCGATGGTCAGCAGGCTCCTTGAGATGGTGATTGGATTGAGCCACCCCAGTCTTGATCCGTTACTCGCTTTCGTGGGCCTACCCGGTTGGGTATTCCCTCGTCAGAGGGCCCGGGGAGGCCGCCCTGCCTCCAGGGCCAGTCTTGGCTAGAGAGGGCACGATGTATGTTCGTCATGTGTCCGCGTTGACACAAACCCACACTAGATGTAAGCTGGAATTGGGTTCACACAAAGAAAAATGAACATACCACGAAATAGATTGCCCCGTTGGTCGTGCCCTTTGTTCCTAGGTGAGATTCGAAAAGTGGGAATCTCTCTCTCTCTCTCTCTCTCTCTCTCTCTCTCTCTCTCTCTCTCTCTCTCTCTCTCTCTCTCTCTCTCTCTCTCTCTCTCTCTCTCTCTCTCTCTCTCTCTCTCTCTCTCTCTCTCTCTCTCTCTCTCTCTCTCTCTCTCTCTCTCTCTCTCTCTCTCTCTCTCTCTCTCTCTCTCTCTCTCTCTCTCTCTCTCTCCTCTCTCTCTCTCTCTCTCTCTCTCTCTCTCTCTCTCTCTCTCTCTCTCTCTCTCTCTCTCTCTCTCTCTCTCTCTCTCTCTCTCTCTCTCTCTCTCTCTCTCTCTCTCTCTCTCTCTCTCTCTCTCTCTCTCTCTCTCTCTCTCTCTCTCTCTCTCTCTCTCTCTCTCTCTCTCTCTCTCTCTCTCTCTCTCTCTCTCTCTCTCTCTCTCTCTCTCTCTCTCTCTCTCTCTCTCTCTCTCTCTCTCTCTCTCTCTCTCTCTCTCTCTCTCTCTCTCTCTCTCCCTCTCTCCCTCTCTCCCTCTCTCCCTCTCTCCCTCTCTCCCTCTCTCCCTCTCTCTCTCCCTCCCTCCCTCCCTCTCTCTCTCTCTCTCTCTCTCTCTCTCTCTCTCTGGACTTTAGGTCGACTCGCTTCAAAGGTGTATTGTAATGTGGACCCTCTGGAAAGACCGGAATGAGCATGCATGTTACTTTTTCCCGCCATCTACTTTGACCTCTCCCAGAAAATCTCTTGTTTTCCACTAAGAAGACCACAGCGTGAGGTCCATACATACCTAGTAGGATACACTTGATGTGAAAGCCCATACGAGATAGAAACTTATAGGTTCAGTTCGCTTGTCATTCTGCAACCTATATCAGATCCTCGTGCCAGTTCTGGACCTAATTGTTTTGTCAGCTCCATTGGACTAAGTCGCTTAGTCCTTGTGGGATTGTTGCGAACACACCAGGGCTCAAGTTAGTTGATTGAGACAATCAAGACCATGGTTTTAAATAGCCGGCTATAGGCTATAGCCCTCCCAAAACAGCTATAGCCCGCCTATAGCCTGGCTATAGCAGGCTATTTAAGGAATTTGATACCTTCAGCCGGGTTATAGCAGTTACCTGCATCATGCGAGAAATGCTATAGCCCATAGCGGGGCTATAGCCGGCTATTTAAAAAAGATATCAAGATTTGTAAGAGCATATATATACTGCAACACTACATGCAAGTAAACAAAGCAGAAAAAAAACGTAGGGTACAAGCAAACAACAGAGGGAACAAAGTAGAGTTGGGAATGTATGTATCAAACGGACGGAAGAAGCAAAAAATGGACGCAAGAGAACGGAATGTATGTATCAAATGTATAGTAAGGTGTGCTCGTGACCTTGAAGTCGAGCTGCTCCATCCGCATGTGAACCAATTCTGCAATCATATTGGCAATCACGGTGCCTCGTCCGCTACTGGCCCGTCTACATCTGCAACTCCCTCCGTCCACAACCAATCATGCCTTGCGTCGCGCGCCGATCGATTCCCGCCACTATAAATACAGCCAATGCCCAACACCATTCATCACTTCACGAATCAGCCAGCTCGCTAGCGATGTCATCCTTCTCTGTTGCCGTTGTGACTGCTCTCCTTTTCTGCCTGGCCGCCCATGGCTGCTGCGCCCCTCCTTCTTCGCCGCCCAGCGCGACCGCTCCTCCTACCCCGGTCACCACTCCAGCTCCCTACGTGGCGCCTGATCAGCCCGCGCCCGATTCTAGCGCCAACGGCACCAATGCAGACACCGGCGGCTGGCTGGACGCAAGGGCCACCTGGTACGGCGCGCCCACCGGCGCCGGGCCGGAGGACAACGGCGGCGCCTGCGGGTTCAAGAACGTCAACCTGCCACCCTTCTCCGCCATGACATCCTGCGGCAACCAGCCGATATTCAAGGACGGCAAGGGATGCGGCTCATGCTACCAGGTACGTACTCCATTAATCGCAACTATATTAGCAGTACTACTACTAACTGATCTTGGATCGTTGTGGCAATGGAAAAATGCAGATACGGTGCGTGACCCAGAACCACCCGGCCTGCTCCGGCGTGCCGGAGACGGTGATCATTACGGACATGAACTACTACCCGGTCTCCCGCTACCACTTCGACCTCAGCGGCACCGCCTTCGGCGCCATGGCGCTGCCGGGCCGGAACGACCAGCTCCGCCACGCTGGCATCATCGACATGCAGTTCAAGAGGTAGCGCCACAACACCTACTTGTATTGCCCGTCACCGTCATTATATCTCCACCGCCAAGCTTGCACTACCGACATCCATGGGCCATGGCTAGCTAGAAGCTACGTATCCACCGTCATGCATAAACTAGGAAACAAAGCTAGTAGATGGGGAAATATAACCGCCAACAAAGCCATCTTTGCCTCTTCGTGGTACCATGCCAAATTTCCAACAAACTTTTTTTAATGAAGGCAGCGACATGGATCGGCTAGAACCGCATTGGAATTTGGGGACCCTGAAAGATTCTAGTTCTAGCTAGTGCATGCGACGTCTCATTTTCTTTCTCAATTAACACAAGGTAACAAACCGGCATCAGCGTCGGCATTTATATAGGTAGTGGCTTTTGAATTTTGATGTTCTTGCCTTCTTGGTTGCTAGTATCTGGTTGCCATGGATCGTTGTGGCAACGTAGCACAGACGCATAGCATAGCTTTTGATATTCTTGGTCGCTAGCATGGAATTCATGGCGATCAACCTAGCTATATCGCGTGTTTCCAACACCACGACATGTACATTATGTTGGCGACTGACATAGGGCATTGCTGAACGAATGTGCAGGGTACCGTGCCAGTACCCGGGCCTCACGGTGACATTCCACGTGGAAGACGGGTCGAACCCGTATTACCTAGCGATCCTGGTGGAGTACGAGGACGGCGACGGAGACGTGGTGCAGGTGGACATCATGGAGTCGCGGCCAGACACCTCTAGCGAAGACGGCATGTCACCCACGGGGGAGTGGGTGTCAATGAAGGAGTCGTGGGGGTCCATATGGAGGATGGACACACGGCGGGCCATGCAGGGGCCCTTCTCGTTGCGCATCACCAACGAGTCCGGGAAGGCGCTCATCGCCGACAAGGTCATCCCCGCCGACTGGGAGCCCAACGGCATCTATAGCTCCACTATCCAGTTCGACTGATTATTTAGTTAACTGATTGAACATATATACTACTTCCTACGTTTTGAAAAGCTAAACCAGCTTTTTCGAACATCTTAATTAGTAAATGGAGGAAGTAGGTATATAAGTATATATATCCAAACTATGATGTTGGTGAACTATATGTATGCATGTGTGGCTATACTAGTGACCTCTCCGTGAGTTGGTTGATTTTGGTGTCTACCTAGATGAGCAGGTGAGACGTCTTCTGTGACATGTGCGCATACTCGTTTGCTTACATATGTTGTTGCTCGTGTTTATACCTGTGTCACACCCAGCCCACCACTACCAGGCCCGAGGCCCAACAAGGACCACACGAGACGCCTAAGGTCTGCAAGGAGACAACGACCAGCTGAACACACACGCCACCTAATAAGGGTGTTGTCGGCTTCCTCACACGTTAGAACAGACTAGTTAAATGACCGTGCGTTGCTACGAATTAAATTTTATTTCTCGCCGTGCATGCGTGCATGTAGGTAAAATTTTCGATGGTATGTGAAGTAAGATACCATATTAATTATTATTTCAACATCAACACCATTTTTCCTTAAGAAAAGAGCTTGCAAAGTTGTGATACAGAAACCGGCAGGTCATACTCATGTTTCATAACACTCCTATTTACATTGATTTTGCTTTTTGCGAGTTATAATTAGAGTGGGCCAAAGCCTCCCCATTTAATGGTTCAAGGCCAGATCTACACTCAATGTTACACTTTTTCTTAACACAAATGAACTTTGCACCACGGCGGCGGTGATCAGAGACGAGAATGGCAGGTTTGTTGTCGGATCATGTGCATACCTGGGACACGTCAAACCGGCGTCAACAGAAGAAGCGATGGCCATGCGGAATAGATAGGAATTGGCGGCGACGATGATTGCAATATGGTCCGAGCATAATCTAATGCGCTAGAAGTAATCAAAGCATGCATTAGCGAGGATATGTGGTGGAGTTCGGCGGTAGCTATATTTGCAGATTGTGTTACCTCAATTTATGTAATCGACCCTTAATGCGTATCATTCCATATTAGAAAGAAATCGAGTGCGGCTGTCAAATGAGCAGGCAACTCTCGATCGACGTCGGGTTGTGGCCGATCAATCCAGCGAACACCAAAGGGCCTCACAGGCAGGCGCGTTGATACGTCTCCAACGTATCTATAATTTCTGATGTTCCATGCTAGTTTTATGACAATACCTACATGTTTTGCTCACACTTTATAATGTTTTTATGCATTTTCCGGAACTAACCTATTAACAAGATGCCGAAGTGCCGCTTCCGTTTTCGCTGTTTTTGGTTCCGTAAAGGCTGTTCGGGCAATATTCTCGAAATTCGACGAAACAAAAGCCCAAGGCCTTATTTTCCCCGAATGTTCCGAACACCGAAGGAGAGCCGGAGGGGGGCCAAGGGGGACCCACACCATAGGGGGGCGCGGGTCCCACCCTGGCCGCGCCGCCATGTGGTGAGGGAGCCCTGTTGCCCCTCCGACTCCACCTCTTCGCCTATAAAACCCCTCATGACCTAAAAACCTGATACCAATTGACGAAACTCCAGAAAGACTCCAGGGACGCCGCCGCCATCGCGAAACTCCGTTTCGGGGGACATAAGTCTCTGTTCCGGCACGCCGCCGGGACGGGGAATTGCCCCCGGAGTCATCTC
Source organism: Lolium rigidum (assembly GCF_022539505.1). Taxonomy (NCBI): domain Eukaryota; kingdom Viridiplantae; phylum Streptophyta; class Magnoliopsida; order Poales; family Poaceae; genus Lolium; species Lolium rigidum. The sequence goes on along the minus strand of NC_061513.1, from coordinate 60,840,058 downwards.
CATCGACACCACCGCCATCTTCATCGCCATCGCTATCTCCCATGATGAGGAGGGAGTAGTTCTCCCCCGAGGCTGAGGGCTCTACCGGTAGCTATGTGGTTCATCTCTCTCTCCCATGGTGTGATCTTTATGTGATCATAAACTTTGTATCACTATTAATCTATGTGCTACTCTAGTGATGTTATTAAAGTAGTCTATTCCTCCTCCATGATGTAATGTTGACAGTGTGTGTGCATCATGTAGTACTTGGCGTAGGTTATGATTGTAATCTCTTGTAGATTATGAAGTTAACTATTACTATGCACTCTAGAGGTTACTTTAATATGAACTACGGATTCACTCTCCACGGTGTGATGGTGACAGTGTGCGCATCGTGTGTGATTCCTTTATGAAGTTGTGGAGCTTGTTTACTCCGGCTTGAGGGTGCTCTTGTAGCCCTACACAATGAATGGTGTTTGTTATCCAACAAGAGAGTGTTTGAAGTAGTACAAGTGAAGAGAAGTTATTTATTTATGTGATCATTGTTGAGAGTGTCCACTAGTGAAAGTATGATCCCTAGGCCTTGTTTCTAAGCATTGAAACACCGTTTCCAACAAGTTCTGTTACATGTTTGGTTGCTGCCATCTTTATTTCAGATTACAATTACTACTTGCAATCATCCATATTACTTGTATTTCACTATCTCTTCGCCGAACTAGTGCACCTATACATCTGACAAGTGTATTAGGTGTGTTGGGGACACAAGAGACTTCTTGTATCTTAATTGCAGGGTTGCTTGAGAGGGATATCTTTGACCTCTACCTCCCTGAGTTCTATAAACCTTGGGTGATTCACTTAAGGGAAACTTGCTGCTGTTCTACAAACCTATGCTCTTGGAGGCCCAACACCGTCTACGGGAATAGAAGCGTGCGTAGACATCAAGCTATTTTCCTGCGCCGTTGCCGGAAGGTAAGGTAAAAGGTATTCACATCCTTCGACTACTAAGCTATTTCCTAGCACCGTTGCTGTGTGTGAGTGCTCGAAGCTATTTCATTTAGATCCTGCAATTGCATCTTTTTGTTTCCTGTTTTTATTTTTCACTAGTTAGGCTTAATGGAAAACAACAAAAATATTAGAGATCTTTATAGTATCTATCTTGAATTAGGACATGATGTGTTTGAAGAGAGAATTTAAAAACCCATGAAACTTTGTTTGCAAAATAGTTGTAACAATGTTATTAGCATGAACTCTTTGAATACTATTATTGCTAATGCTATGGAAGAGTTTAAGCTTGGGGAAGCTGGTTGTGACATTTTTAGTCCCCCAAGTTTTGAGGAGAAAATTTTCTTTGATGATACTTTGCCTCCCATTTATGATGATTATAATGACAGTGGTATTTTGGTGCCACCTACTATGGAGGATAAAGTTTATTATGATTATACCATGCCTGCAATTTATGATGATTACAATGATGGTTGTGATAGTTTTACTCCCACTATTACTAATAAAATTGATTATGCTTATGTGGAGAGTAATGATACTTTTATGCATGTGAATAAGAATGCTTTATGTGATAGTTATATTGTTGAGTTTGTTCATGATGCTATTGAAAGTTATTATGAGAGAGGGAAACATGGTTATATGCATCTTAATAATATTAAATTTTCCCTCTTTATGTTGAGAATCTTGAAGTTGCGCTTGTGTTGCCTTTCTATGCTTGTTGCATTATGCTTACATGACTTATTTATATACAAGATTCATTTTCATAGGAAGTGGGTTAGACTTAAAAGTGTTTCTTATTTGCTTTTGATGCTCTCTTTTGCTTCAACTCTTATTTCTTGCGAGAACATCATTAAAATTACTGAGCCCATCTTAATGGCTATAAAGAAAGCACTCCATGGGAGATAACCCATGTGTTTATTTTGCTACTGTTTTGTTGTGTTTTGGAAGTTGTTACTACTGTAGCAACCTCTCCTTATCTTTATTTTATTGCATTGTTGTTCCAAGTAAAGTCTTTGATAGTAAGGTTGATACTAGATTTGGATTACTGCGCAGAAACAGATTTCTTGCTGTCACGAATTTGAGTAGGCCTCTCTGTAGGTAACTCGGAAAAATCTGCCAATTTTCGTGTGTGATCCTCAGATATGTACGCAACTTTCATTCAATTTGAGCTTTTTCATCTGAGCAAGTTATGTGCCCCTGAAAAATTCGTCTTTACGGACTGTTCTGTTTTGACAGATTCTGCCTTTTTATTTCGCATTGCCTCTTTTGCGATGTTGAATGCATTTCTTTGTTCCATTAACTTCCAGTAGCTTTGAGCAATGTCCAGAAGTGTTAAGAATGATTATGTCATCTCTGAATATGTGAATTTTTGATTATGCACTAACCCTCTAATGAGTTTGTTTTGAGTTTGGTGTGGAGGAAGTTTTCAAGGATCAAGAGAGGAGGATGATACAATATGATCAAGAAGAGTGAAAAGTCTAAGCTTGGGGATGCCCCCGTGGTTCATCCCTGCATATTTCAAGAAGACTCAAGCATCTAAGCTTGGGGATGCCCAAGGCATCCCCTTCTTCATCGAGAAACTTATCAGGTCACCTCTAGTGGAACTATATTTTTATTCCGTCACATCTTATGTGCTTTACTTGGAGCGTCTGTCTGCTTTTATTTTCGTTTTGTTATTTTCATTCTCTGAATAAATTCATGCTTGTTTGGGAGAGAGACACGCTCCGCTCGTTCATATGAACACTGGTGTTTTTAGCTTTACTTTTAATGTTCATGGCAAAGGTTGAAACTGCTTCGTTCATTGCTATTTGGTTGGAAATAGAAAATGCTTCATGTGGTAATTGGTATATTGTCTTGAATAATTTGATACTTGGAAATTGTTGTGCTCAAATAGATCATGTTTAAGCTCTTGCATCATGTACTTTGCACCTATTAATGAAGAACTACCATAGAGCTTGTTGAAATTTGGTTTGCATGATTGGTCTCTCTAAAGTCTAGATATTTTCTGGTGAAGTGTTTGAACAACAAGGAGACAGTGTAGAGTCTTATAATGCTGCAATATGTTCTTATGTAAGTTTTACTGTACCGGTTCATACTTGTGTTTTCTTCAAACCACCTTGCTAGCCAAAGCCTTGTACTGAGAGGGAATACTTCTCGTGCATCCAAATCCTTGAGCCAAAAACTATGCCATTTGTGTCCACCATACCTTCCTACTACATGGTATTTCTCTGCCATTCCAAAGTAAATTACTTGAGTGCTACCTTTAAAATTTCATTCCTTGTCTTTGCAATACATAGCTCATGGGAAAATAGCCTTAAAAACTATTGTGGTATTGAATATGTAGCTTATGTGTCTTATTTATTATAAGTTGCTTGTTGAGCGGTAACCATGTTTCTGGGGACGCCATCAACTATTACACCTTTGTTGAATATCATGTGAGTTGCTATGCATATTCGTCTTGTCTGAAGTAAGGGTGATTTATCATGATCAAATGGTTTGAGTATGCATATTGTTAGAGAAGAACATTGGGCCGCTAACTAAAGCCATGAATCATGGTGGAAGTTTCAGTTTGGACATTAATCCTCAATCTCTTATGAGAATATTATATTTTGTTGAATGCTTAAGCATTAAAGAGGAGTCCATTATCTGTTGTCTATGTTGTCCCGGTATGGATGTCCTAAGTTGAGATCTATCAAAAACGAGAAATCAAATGCGATCTATCTCCTTGGACCTTTGTACAGGCGGCATAGAGGTACCCCTTTGTGACACTTGGTTGAAACATATTTTATGCAATGATAATCCATGAAAATCCAAGCTAATTAGGACAAGGTGCGAGCACTATTGGTACTCTATGCATGAGGCTTGCAACTTATAGGATATCTTATGCATAACACATATGAATTATTACTATCGTTGACAAAATTGTTTCTATGTTCTCAAAATGAAAATCTCTAGCACAAAAACAGTAATCCATGCTTCCCTCTGCGAAGGGCACATTCTTTTACTTTATGTTGAGTCAGTTTACCTATTTCTTTCTATCTTATAAGCAAACACTTGTGTCAACTGTGTGCATTGATTCCTACATACTTACTTATTTGCATTCATCATATTACTTTGAGTTGACAATTATCCATGAGATATATCCATGAGATAAACATGTTGAAGTTGAAAGCAACCGCTGAAACTTATATCTTCCTTTGTGTTGCTTCAAAACTTTCTACTAAGAATTTATTTCTTTATGAGTTAACTCCTGTGCAAGTCTTATAGATGCTTGTCTTGAAAGTACTATTCATGAAAAGTCTTTGTTATATGATTCAGTTGTTTAGTCATTATCTTTACCATTGCTTTGAATCACTTCATTCATCTCATATGCTTTACAATAGTATGATCAAGATTATGTTAGTAGCATGTCACTTCAGATTTTTTTTTATCGTTTACCTACTCGAGGGCGAGTAGGAACTAAGCTTGGGGATGCTTGATACGTCTCCAACGTATCTATAATTTCTGATGTTCCATGCTAGTTTTATGACAATACCTACATGTTTTGCTCACACTTTATAATGTTTTTATGCATTTTCCGGAACTAACCTATTAACAAGATGCCGAAGTACCAGTTCCTGTTTTCTGCTGTTTTTGGTTTCAGAAAGGCTGTTCGGGCAATATTCTCGGAATTCGACGAAACAAAAGCCCAAGGCCTTATTTTCCCCGGAATGTTCCAGAACACCGAAGGAGAGCCAGAGGGGGCTAAGGGGGACCCACACCATAGGGGGCGCGGGTCCCACCCTGATCGCGCCGCCATGTGGTGAGGGAGCCCTGTTGCCCCTCCGACTCCACCTCTTCGCCTATAAAACCCCTCGTGACCTAAAAACCCGATACCAATCGACGAAACTCCAGAAAGACTCCAGGGACGCCGCCGCCATCGCGAAACTCCGTTGCAGGGGACAGAAGTCTCTGTTCCGGCACGCCGCCGAGACGGGGAATTGCCCCCGGAGTCATCTCCATCGACACCACCGCCATCTTCATCGCCATCGCTGTCTCCCATGATGAGGAGGGAGTAGTTCTCCCCGAGGCTGAGGGCTCTACCGGTAGCTATGTGGTTCATCTCTCTCTCCCATGGTGTGATCTTTATGTGATCATGAGCTTTGTATCACTATTAATCTATGTGCTACTCTAGTGATGTTATTAAAGTAGTATATTCCTCCTCCATGATGTAATGTTGACAGTGTGTGCATCATGTAGTACTTGGCGTAGGTTATGATTGTAATCTCTTGTAGATTATGAAGTTAACTATTACTATGCACTCTAGAGGTTACTTTAATATGAACTCCGGATTCACTCTCCATGGTGTGACGGTGACAGTGTGCGCATCGTGTGTGATTCCTTTATGAAGTTGTGGAGCTTGTTTACTCCGGCTTGAGGGTGCTCTTGTAGCCCTACACAATGAATGGTGTTTGTTATCGAACAAGAGAGTGTTTGAAGTAGTACAAGTGAAGAGAAGTTATTTATTTATGTGATCATTGTTGAGAGTGTCCACTAGTGAAAGTTATGATCCCTAGGCCTTGTTTCTAAGCATTGAAACACCGTTTCCAACAAGTTCTGTTACATGTTTTGTTGCTGCCATCTTTATTTCAGATTACAATTACTACTTGCAATCATCCATATTACTTGTATTTCACTATCTCTTCGCCGAACTAGTGCACCTATACATCTGACAAGTGTATTAGGTGTGTTGGGGACACAAGAGACTTTTGTATCTTAATTGCAGGGTTGCTTGAGAGGGATATCTTTGACCTCTACCTCCCTGAGTTCGATAAACCTTGGGTGATTCACTTAAGGGAAACTTGCTGCTGTTCTACAAACCTCTTCTCTTGGAGGCCCAACACTGTCTACAGGAATAGAAGCGTGCGTACACATCACGCGTCTCGGAGCAATCAAGGTTCAGGAAGATATCGAGCAAGGATGCCTCGGCTTTCGGAAGAAGATGCAAGGGAAATAACTTCAAACTTGTCCAAATCTTTTATGACTATGGACACCGCGGGTATGTTAACACCAAAAACCGTTGAGGGAGCTACGGCCAACATTGCGGCATACTTGATCAACCAGCAACCACCACCCGAAGGACCCATGGCGCAAGCTCATCGGGGTGCTATGGAGAGCCTCGTAATTCTTGGAGATAAACTCGTTCCTCGAAAAGAAAAGTCCACACATCAGGGCAGTGGCTCCAAGCATCGTTCGAGAGACGCTCGAGATGACATTACTCAAAGTAGAATTGATAAAGCTCGGTGGCGACAAGCCGCAAGAGGAGGATATGATAGCAGTGATTCCGAAGAAACTCAGGAGTACGATGGCGAGATGCGAGGAGCTGATTGTTTGAGTTATAAGATTCGAGAAACAATGCCACCCAAAAGGTTCAAACCTACTCCCGCTGACGCTGCCAAATATGACGGACAGCAGGAGCCGAGATCCTGGATAGATGATTATCTACAAACCGTGATTTTGCACAAGGGAAATTAGATAGCAGCAATGCAATGCTTGCAGTTTTACCTGAAGGATTCGACACGAGCTTGGTTGAGAGGTTTACCAAAGGGCTCCATCAAATCATGGGAGGACTTGGTCGATGCTTTCGTCAAAAACTTTCAGGCGACTTACAAGAGGCCTGTCGGAATCGAGGAATTGCATCACTGCCAACAAAAACAAAAGGAGTCAATGCGGGCGTACATCGGAAGGTTCACCAAGTTATTAAACGTTGTCGAAGACGTTTCTGTCGACAGAGCAATCGACGTCTTCAGTGATGGCATTCATCGGGAATCGTACATTTAAGAACTTGGTCGAAAGAAACCAAAGACTATCACCAAGTTGATGGAAATAGCCAACAGTTGGGCTGATGGAGAAGATAATGTGAGAAAACCTCGTCCACGTAGTGACGATGAAGATGATGATCACCCGAGACATGACTCGGGCAGTCGAAAAGATCGGCGCAAGAGGAGGAAAGATCGCGGGTATGACGACACCAACATGGTAGCTGCTGGATACTCTGATCGACGAGATGATCGGTATGATGACAGACGTGATGATTGGCAGGATAATCGTAATAATTCAGGAAGCCGTGGCAACTACAAAGGACGTCCTTCAAGGGTTCCAGAACTACCTTTTGCCGAACAGCTAAACGCTCCCTGTTATCTACATTCATATATCGACTCCAAGGATGACAAGAAGAAGTCGAGTCATCTGCTCAGAGATTGCCGACAGTTCATTGAGATGCAAAAGTTCATTCAGGGGCCACAGCAATCGAATCCGACGCCACCGCTAACACCACCTCAGCACCAAGTTCAACAAGTGCAACCTCATAGCCCCAATGAGTCCTTTCCTCCACCAAGAGGACAGATGAGTATGATTCACAGAATTGGTGTTTCGAGAAGAGAGATGAAGAAATTTACACAGGAAATCAAACTCGCAGAAAGCACCATGGCAAATATCCCAGAATATGTCGACTGGTCATCACAGAGCATCCTGTTCAGCAGAGCAGATCACCCGATGACCATCCCAAAGCCAAGTCATGTTGCCTTAGTAGTCGAGGCTCAAATAGGAGGATTCAATATGAGCAAAGTGTTTATGGATGGTGGAAGCGGATTGAACCTATTATTCGCAAACACAACCAAGAACATGGGGATTACAATGAAGATGCTAGAAGAATCTGATACATGTTATCTCGGCATCCTTCCTACTTTACCGGCATATTCTCTCGGCGGGACCTCTTTGAATGTTGTCTTTGGGAAACCCGATAATTTCAGGAAAGAAAGGATCGAGTTCGAAGTAGTTAATTGGGAATCACAGTACCATGCTATAATTGGTAGACCAGCGTACGCCAAGTTTATGGCTGTGTCACATTATGCGTATCTCAAACTCAAGATGCCAGAAAACAATGGAACAAACATCACAATACACGAAAGTTTTTCTTGTTCATATAATTGTGATCGCGAGTTTCAGAGGATTGCTGCAAAATTTGGAATGAAGCAGGAAGTTATCGACATCCCGTCTAAGCGATTGACCTCTCAGGAAGATGACAAGGTTAAGAAGTTGAAAAAGAAACCAGATGACACTGCATTAGGGGTATCAGTGGTTGCACCCTCAAAGGCTGATGACAAAGCCTCAGCCGAAGATATTAATACTATGGCGCTTACTGCCAGCACTTTTGATGAAATCATCGGCATCTCCAAAGTCGCCGACCCCTTGGACAAGACTCAAGATAAGAAGAATCATCCTCTTGTTTAAAACAAGACTAGCAGCGTTATACGCCTTTACTTTTTTCGTCTTAGAAGTTTTTCCATTTTTTAATATAAGGCTTTTTTAGCCGTATCATCTTTAGTTTATCATACTAATAAAGACTCAAGTTTCTTTTCTATAAAGATAATTTCGGATACCCGAACAGGCTCATCAAGACTATACCCTCTATTACCATCTAAAAGTCTCTGAAATACAAGTGCTGCAATAGAAGGCAAAACAAGCGGGACCTATAACATACAAATATCCTTTTGCTAAAGCCTCAAGATTACGAGAGTGCTGCGAATAGCAAGGATAAAAAATTATATACTTACAAACAAGGCCCATGCCGGTACTTTAAACTACAGAAGTACTAAAGAGCGATGGAGTCAACGGCAGGCACAGTCCCTTCGATTTAATTCAGGGGCTGCCGCCTAAACATACATCATCGGTTGACGCAAAGTTGCACATTACTATGGGTTCAGCGAACCTGCAACAAGTGTTGATCACTCAAAGATTTGCCTCCGATAAACTTACAAACAATGACATCAACGATGCTCAAGGAGCATTTAGAAATGCCCCTTGAAAAAAACAACTATGTGTCAACGACAACTGAAGAAGAAATTGTGTTTTGCTAAGCATAACAAAATACGATATTTACATCATACACATACTACACCCGAACAATCGGGTGCAACAAATGTCGAGTGCATAAGTATCATTACTGCAACAAGACTTCATAATTTTCTCAGGAACGTTCTTCTAGGTTTTCTACTTCGACGTCCACTTTTGAACTGTCTTCCAGCCTTTCAATTACAATAATGGCAGGAATTTTCGCTTTAGCGAAAAGATGTCCTACATTTCCATCGGCATTTGCAATAGCCATCAAATCTGCAGAAGGATGCCTTGAAAGCACAAGGGCAAAGGCAATTTCGGCTCCAGCAATAAGTTGCGCACGAACATGACTCTGGACTTTCTTGACGTTGCTGAACTTAGACATTAATGTCAACAATGTTGATGAAACTTCATTCAAAGGGAACATCGTCTTCCAGATCATCCTCAGTCCAGTATAGCATTTGTCAAAAAACCGGTGTACTTGATGCACCCGGTCCTAAAATTTGGCGACTGTGGCAGCTTTCGATTGGTTTTTCCAGAAGACTTCTTCAAAACCGGCCAGGATGCTTAAAGCATCCACGCGTTCATGCACATGGTTGTTTTCTTCTGATAAATTTAGAGCTATTACTTTTGAAGGAGATGGTTGACACATCATCAGAGGATTTTTTGATGGCATTAAGGAAATTTAAAAAAGAGGAAGAGAAGAAGAGGGAATTCCAAGAACTTATAGTTCAAGCTTTTCGTTGCTTTATGTAATTCAGTTATTGCATATCGTTCTACTTCAATGGCTACTTCACCCTTCCTCTTTATAATGGCAGCCATACCATGGAGGACTCGCATATCTTGTTCCAATTGATGAATGCGCGACCGCATCTGCCAAAGCCGATCATTTTCAGCATCACCAGCGGAAGAACTTTAGGTGAAAGAAGGAACAGGAGCCACCTACAAAATGCATCATTAAGTATATGAAGAAATATGCATAGCTTCAAATTGATATTACTTCCATTGGGAGCGTACATTCCAAACACCAAGAACATTGCGTTTGAGATAAAGAGGAACTGGCAACATTGCCAGTGCATGATTCATTACAATAAGAAACCTTTTAGAGGTATTGTTTGAAAGAAAACGAAGAAGATTACAATCCAACAGACAGAGAACTCAAGGATCCTGAGTTTGGGTCGATAAGCTAGGACCAACAGGAGACTTGTTTGCTGAAACGAGTGCAAGAAGTTGCAGTGCACAATTGCGAGCTGATAATTTATGAAGGCTCAAGTCAATATATTGCCCATCTTGGTCCTTTGGCAATTCTTTTGTCATCTGTTCCATATCAGCTTTGAAGCCATATCCCATCATAAGTTGGAAAGCGAGAAGAGCACCATAGGTACGCGAGGTGCGTTTGAGTACCTCGATATTATCCTTGGTTCGACCACGAAGGCATCCATCAGCTGTTCCAGGGTCTTCTCTTGGCTAGCCTTAGGGAATATCATAGCATGCATCCTTGACAAGACTTCCTTGTTGTTCTGAACAAGAGCTTCAACAACCTTGCTGGACTCGATAGTCATGGATAGGGTGTCAGCATGAGAATTTTCTGGAAGCTTATCCAAAGAATCAGAAGGAATATCGGCAGCTTCTGCAAAGAATAAACGGAAACATATAAGGTAACAACAAAAATAAGAGAGGGAAAATTGAAGAGATAAGTCAATGAGGACTACTGAGCAGAGCCAAAGTGGATTGACGAAGAAGGTTGTCCTTCTCAGCTTCAGTTGAAGCCCTCAGAGCTTCCTCATCCTTCAGCTTACTCTTCAGCTGCTTAAGTTCTTCCTTCAAAGAATCTACGTTCTGGCGAGCTTTGGCAGCTATCTTTACTGCATTATCAAGCTTTGAAGACGTAGACTCAACTTATTTTTGATGTCGAATCTTGTCGGCCTCAAGCAAGGTGAATTGAGAAGCAAAAGCCTCCAAAGTAGTAATAATCGTTTGGAGATCCTATAAAAGAAGAATAAGAAAAAACATTTGTTAAACAACAATAGTGTTCTTGTTAAAAGTTTACGATCAACTGTGGTCAGTCGAGCATAGACTCGGGGGCTGCCAGAGTTAGGACTTCACCAAGGAAAACGGAGGAACTTGCAGGTCTTCCCGAAGGAGAAGGAGAAGCTGCAACGACGGCTGTCGGGGGAATCTCCTTCCCTTTAGAGAGGGAAGAAGCTGTTGAAAGTTGGGCTACCGGGGTTGTCGCTGGAGCCAAAGCTTCCGGTGCTGCCGGGGCTGGCTTGTTGGAGGTTGCTTTAGCCTTCTTCAAAGGAGGCTCAATGAGGCCCTCGTCACTGGAAGCATATAAACCAATCAAAACAAGTACTAGAGTGCGAAGAAGTTCTTGGAGCAATGAAAGAAACTTACAGGTCAAACAAATCATCCTCGTCTGCAAATCCACCAGACGGTCTTTTTGAAGGTTGCAAGTTGGCCTTCTCCAGAGCTGCATCAACAAAGACAGTATGATCAGCATCATCGTCGTGATTTGACTCTGCCGTATCACTTATGTCATCAGCAAAAGATCTAGGGTCTGTAGAAAGAGCTTCAGGATTTGGAGGTTCATCGTCTTCATCTTCGAAGTCTGCTCTTTCCTCGGTACGGGACTCTACAGGGATGGAAGAATCTCTGTCTTCGAGGTTGTCACTTGATATATTCGGGAGATGTTCGGGAGCTGATAAAACCTGTTGAAGAAAATAAAGGTCTTAAATAAAAAGGAAAGGAAAGGTGCACCTCGAATACAACAATTATTATAAGTATGAAAGGGAAGTTACCTCGCTCGGCGGGTTATTGGAGTCGAAGGGCGTGTCAGACGCCTAACTTCATCTAATAATTCTTTCTCTGACAATTCAGCAACATTCATTCTGGTTACATCCATAGGGCCCGAATATAACCACATTGGGAGAACCCTAGACATGACTGGTTAGATTCGATGTTTCAAGAAAACGGCCGCTATTTCAGTACCCATCATAGTTTGGCCATCAGCCTGTTTGATTCGAAGAATTCTATCGAACAACTTGTCGACTGCCGGCTTTTATTCGGGTGACAGGATATTCTTCCAAGATCTTTTGGGCATGGCTTCAGGAACATCGATAAATCTCGGCAGGCACATTTCGGCTACTGACACTACAAGAAAAGTTGCCATGGCCGACGAAGTTGAAGTTGCGCCCTGGTTGCTGGTGTACCATGGCCGACGATTTTGGGTCTGTCCGTTGTGCATGTCAAAACGTTTTTTTTCTCATTTT
>NC_061513.1:60794138-60827830 GCF_022539505.1 Lolium rigidum | reverse complement strand
TATGGAACAACAAGGAGTCCCTAGTAAGCCTCTTGTATAACTAGCTTGTTGATTAATAGATGATCTAATCGAGGGCATTACGACAAAGTACATAGACCGCTATCCAGGCATGCATCTATGCCTAAAAAGTCCACCTTCGGGTTATCATCCGAACCCCCTCCGGTATTAAGTTGTAAACAACGAGACAATTGCATTAAGTATGGTGCGTAATGTAATCAACACAAATATCCTTAGACAAAGCATCGATGTTTTATCCCTAGTGGCAACAGCACATCCACAAACTTAGAACTTTCATGTCACTTGTCCCGGATTTAATGGAGGCATGAACCCACTATCGAGCATAAATACCCCCTCTTGGAGTCACAAGTATCAACTTGGCGAGCCTCTACTAGCAACGAGAGAGCATGCAAGAACATAAATAACATATATGATAGATTGATAATCAACTTGACATAGTATTCAATATTCATCGGATCCCAACAAACACAACATGAAGGATTACAAATAGATGATCTTGATCATGATAGGCAGCTCACAAGATCTAACATGATAGCACAACGAGGAGAAGACGACCATCTAGCTACTGCTATGGACCCATAGTCCGGGGGTGAACTACTCACACATCGATCCGGAGGCGATCATGGCGATGAAGAGACCTCCGGGAGATGATTCCCCTCACCGGCGGGGTGCGGAGGCGATCTCCTGAATCCCCCGAGATGGGATTGGTGGCAGCGGCGTCTCTGGAAGGTTTTCCGTATCGTGGCTCTCGGTACTGGGGGTTTCGTGACGAAGACTATATGTAGGCGGAAGGGCAGGTCAGGGAGCCACACGAGGGGCCCACACGCTAGGGCCGCGCGGCCAGCACATGGGCCGCGCCGCCCTAGTGTCTGGCCACCTCGTGGCCCCACTTCGTAAGTCCTCCGGTCTTCCGGAAGCTTCGTGGAAAAATAGGCCCTCGGGCGTTGATTTCGTCCAATTCAGAGAATATTTCCTTACTAGGATTTACGAAACCAAAAACAACGAGAAAACGACAAGCGGCTCTTCGGCATCTCGTCAATAGGTTAGTGCCGGAAAATGCATAATAATGACATATAATGTGTATAAAACATGTGAGTATCATCATAAAAGTAGCATGGAACATAAGAAATTATAGATACGTTTGGGACGTATCAAGCATCCCCAAGCTTAGTTCCTACTCGCCCTCGAGTAGGTAAACGATAACAAAAGATAATTTCTGAAGTGACATGCTATCATAATCTTGATCATACTATTGTAAAGCATATGAGATGAATGCAGCGATTTGAAGCAATGATGAAGATAATGAGTAAACTAATGAATCATATAGCAAAGACTTTTCATGAATAATACTTTCAAGATAAGCATCAAATAAGGCTTGCATAAGAGTTACTCATAAAGCAATAAATTCGAAGTAAAGGCATTGAAGCAACACAAAGGAAGATAAAGTTTCAGCGGTTGCTTTCAACTTCAACATGTATATCTCATGGATAATTGTCAACACAAAGCAATATAACAAGTGCAATAAGTAAACATGTAAGAATCAATGCACACAGTTGATACAAGTGTTTGCTTCTAAGATAGAAAGAATAGGCAAAGCGACTCAACAGTAAAGTAAAAGATAGGCCCTTCGCGAGAGGAAGCATTGATTACTATATTTGTGCTAGAGCTTTTCATTTTGAAAACAAGAAACAATTTTGTCAACGGTAGTAATAAAGCATATGAGTTATGTATAGGACATCTTATAAGTTGCAAGCCTCATGCATAGTATACTAATAGTGCTCGCACCTTGTCCTAATTAGCTTGGGTTAACATCGATTATCATTGCATAGCATATGTTTCAACCAAGTGTCACAAAGGGGTACCTCTATGCCGCTCTGTACAAAGGTCTAAGGAGAAAGCTCGCATTGGATTTCTCGCTTTTGATTATTCTCAACTTAGACATCCATACCGGGACAACATAGACAACGAGATAATGGACTCCTCTTTAATGCATAAACATTCAACAACGGTTAATATTCTCATAAGAGATTGAGGATTAGCTGTCCACACTGAAACTTCCACCATGAATCATGGCTTTAGTTAGCGGCCCAATGTTCTTCTCTAACGGTATGCATACTCAAACCATTTGATTGTGAAAACCGCCCTTACTTCAGACAAGACGAACATGCATAGCAACTCACATGATATTCAACAAAGGTAAAAGAGTTGATGGCGTCCCCAGAAAACATGGTTACCGCTCAACAAGCAACTTATTAAGAAATAAGATACATAAGTACATATTCTTCACCACGATAGTTTTTAAGCTATTTTGTCCCATGAGCTATATATTGTAAAGGCAAAGAATAGAAATTTTAAAGGTAGCACTCAAGTAATTTACTTTGGAATGGCGGAGAAATACCATGTAGTAGGTAGGTATGGTGGACACAAATGGCATGGTTATTGGCTCAAGGATTTGGATGCATGAGAAGAATTCCTCTCAATACAAGGCTAGGCTAGCAAGGTTGTTTGAAGCAAACTCAAGTATAAAAGGTGCAGCAAAGCTCACATATGAACATATTGTAACTATTATAAGACTTTACATTGTCTCCTTGTTGTTCAAACACCTCAACCGAGAAAATATCTAGACTCTAGAGATCAATCATGCAAACCAAATTTTAACAAGCTCTATGTAGTTATTCATTAATGGGTACAAGGTACATGATGCAAGAGCTTAAACAAGATCTATATGAGCACAACAATTGCCAAGTATCACATTATTCAAGACATTAAACCATTTACCACATGCGACATTTTCCGTTTCCAACCATGTAACAATGAATGAAATAGTTCAAATTTCGCAATGAACATTAAAGATAAAGCTAAGAACACATGTGTTCATACGAAACAGCGGAGCGTGTCTCTCTCCCAAACAAAGAATGCTAGGATCCGATTTATTCAAACAAAAACAAAAATAAAAACAAACAGACGCTCCAAGTAAAGCACATAAGATGTGACGGAATAAAAATATAGTTTCACTAGAGGAACCTGATAAGTTGTCGATGAAGAAGGGATCCCTTGGGCATCCCCAAGCTTAGACGCTTGAGTCTTCTTAAAATATGCAGGGATGAACCACGGGGCATCCCCAAGCTTTGACTTTTCACTCTTCTTGATCATATTGTATCATCCTCCTCTCTTGACCCTTGAAAACTTCCTCCACACCAAACTCGAAACAAACTCATTAGAGGGTCAGTGCATAATTCATATATTCAGAGGTGACATAATCATTCTTAACACTTATGGACATTGCACAAAGCTACTGAAAGTTAATGGAACAAAGAAATCCATCTAACATAGCAAAACAGGCAATGCGAAATAAAAGGCAGAATCTGTCAAAACAGAACAGTTCGTAAAGACGAATTTTGAAGTGGCACCAGACTTGCTCAGATGAAAATTCCCAAATGGAATGAAAGTTGCGTACATATCTGAGGATTACGCACGTAAATTGGCAGATGTTTTTGATTTTTCTACAGGGACTACTGCCCAAATTCGTGACAACAAGAAATCTGTTCCTGTGCAGTAATCCAAATCTAGTATTGGCTTTACTATCAAAGACTTTACTTGGCACAACAATGCAATAAAATAAAGATAAGGTTGCTACATTAGTAAACAACTTCCAAGACTCAAATATAAAATAAAGTGCAGAAGTAAAATAATGGGTTGTCTCCCATAAGCGCTTTTCTTTAACGCCTTTCAGCTAGGCGCAGAAAGTGTGAATCAAGTGTTATCAAGAGACGAAGCATCAACATCATAATTTGTTCTAATAATAGAATCATAAGGTAACTTCATTCTCTTTCTAGGGAAGTGTTCCATACCTTTCTTGAGAGGATATTGATATTTAATATTACCTTCCTTCATATCAATGGTAGCACCAACGGTTCGAAGAAAAGGTCTTCCCAATATAATGGGACAAGATGCATTGCATTCAATATCCAAGACAACAAAATCAACGGGGACAAGGTTATTGTTAACCATAATACGAACATTATCAATCCTCCCCAAAGGTTTCTTTATAGCATTATCAACAAGATTAACATCCAAATAACAATTCTTCAATGGTGGCAAGTCAAGCATATCATAAATTTTCTTAGGCATAACGAAATACTTGCACCAAGATCACATAAAGCATTACAATCAAAATCATTGACCCTCATCTTAATGATAGGCTCCCAACCATCTTCTAACTTTCTAGGAATAGAAGTTTCAAGTTTAAGTTTCTCTTCTCTAGCTTTTATGAGAGCATTTGTAATATGTTTTCTAAAGGCCAAATTTATAGCACTAGCGTTGGGACTTTTAGCAAGCTTTTGTAAGAATTTTATAACTTCAGAGATGTGACAATCATCAAAATATAAACCATTATGATCTACAGCAATGGGAGCATTGTCCCCAATATTTTGAAAAATTTCAGCAGTTTTATCAATTTCAGCAGTTTTAGCAGTTTCAAGCAATTTTGCACGCTTAGCACTAGGAGTAGTAACATTGCCAACACCAATTATTTTACCATTGATAGTAGGAGGTGTAGCAACATGTGAATCATTAACATTACTAGTGGTGGTAATAGTCCAAACTTTAGCTACATTATTCTCTTTAGCAAGTTTTTCATTTTCTTCTCTTTCCCACCTAGCATGCAATTCAGCCATCAATCTAATGTTCTCATTAATTCGAACTTGGATGGAATTTGCTGTAGTAACAATCTTATTATCAATATCCCTATTAGGCATAACTTTCAATTTTAAAAGATCGACATCAGAGGCAAGACTATCAACCTTAGAAGCGAGAATATCAATTTTATCGAGCTTTTCCTCAACAGATTTGTTAAAAGCAGTTTGTGTACTAATAAATTCTTTAAGCATGGATTCAAGACCAGGGGGTACACTCCTATTATTGTTGTAAGAATTCCCATAAGAATTATCATAACCATTACCATTAGCAGAAGGATATGGCCTATAGTTGTTACTAGGATTGTTCCTATAAGCATTGTTGTTGAAATTATTATTTTTAATGAAATTCACATCAACATGTTCTTCTTGGGCAACCAATGAAGCTAAAGGAACATTATTAGGATCAACATTAGATCTACCATTCACAAGCATAGACATAATAGCATCAATCTTATCACTCAAGGAGGAGGTTTCTTCAACAGAATTTACCTTCTTACCTTGTGGAGCTCTTTCCGTGTGTCATTCAGAGTAATTTGTCATCATATCATCAAGAAGCTTTGTCGCCGCCCCCAAAGTGATGGACATAAAGGTACCTCCAGCAGCTGAATCCAATAGGTTCCGTGAAGAAAAATTCAATCCTGCATAAAAGGTTTGGATGATCATCCAAGTAGTCGAGTCCATGGGTTGGGCAATTCTTTACCAAAGATTTCATTCTCTCCCATGCTTGAGCAACATGTTCATTATCTAATTGCTTGAAATTCATTATGCTACTTCTCAAAGATATAATTTTAGCGGGAGGATAATATCTACGATTAAAAGCATCCTTACATTTAGTCCAAGAATCAATACTATTTCTAGGCAGAGATAGCAACCAATCTTTAGCTCTTCCTCTTAAAGAGAAAGGAAACAATTTTAATTTTATAATGTCACCATCTACATCCTTATACTTTTGCATTTCACATAGTTCAACAAAATTATTAAGATGGGCAGCGAGCATCATCAAAACTAACACCGGAAAATTGCTCTCTCATAACAAGATTCGATAAAGCGAGGTTTAATTTCAAAGAATTCTGCTGTAGTAGCAGGTGGAGCAATAGGTGTGCATAGGAAATCATTATTATTTGTGCTAGTGAAGTCACACAACTTAGTATTCTCAACAGTACCCATTTTAGCAGTAGTAAATAAAGTAAACTAGATAAAGTAAATGCAAGTAACTAATTTTTTTGTGTTTTTAATATGGAGAACAAGACAGTAAATAAAGTAAAACTAGCAACTAATTTTTTTGTGTTTTTGATATAGAGAGCAAACAAAGCAGTAAATAAAGTAAAGCAAGACAAAAACAAAGTAAAGAGATTGGAAGTGGAGACTCCCCTTGCAGCGTGTCTTGATCTCCACGGCAACGGCGCCATAAATTTAGCTTGATGACGCGTAAAGCGCACGCCCGTTGGGAACCCCAAGTGGAAGGTGTGATGCGTACAGCAGCAAGTTTCCCTCGGTAAGAAACCAAGGTTTATCGAACCAGTAGGAGTCAAGAAGCACGTTGAAGGTTGATGGCGGAGGAGTGTAGTGCGGCGCAACACCGGGGATTCGGCGCCAACGTGGAACCTACACAACACAATCACGGAACTTTGCCCCAACGTAACGAGCGAGGTTGTCAATCTCACCGGCTTGCTGTAAACAAAGGATTAAACGTATTGTGTGGAAGATGATGATTGTTTGCGAAGAACAGGTAAAGAACAATTGCAGCGGTTTGTATTTCGGATATAAAGAATAGGACCGGGGTCCACGAGATCACTAGTGGTGTCTCTCCCATAAGATAGCGGATGTTGGATGAACAAATTACAGTTGGGCAATTGACAAATAAAGAAGGCATAACAATGCACATACATATATCATGATGAGTACTATGAGATTTAATCAGGGCATTACGACAAAGTACATAGACCGCTATCCAGCATGCATCTATGCCTAAAAAGTCCATCTTCGAGGTTATCATCCGAACCCCTCCCGGTATTAAGTTGTAAACAACGAGACAACTGCATTAAGTATGGTGCGTAATGTAATCAACACAAATATCCTTAGACAAAGCATCGATGTTTTATCCCTAGTGGCAACAAGCACATCCAAAACCTTAGAACTTTCACGTCACTCGTCCCGGATTTAATGGAGGCATGAACCCACTATCGAGCATAAATACCCCCTCTTGGAGTCACAAGTATCAACTTGGCCAGAGCCTCTACTAGCAACGGAGAGCATGCAAGAACATAAATAACATATATGATAGATTGATAATCAACTTGACATAGTATTCAATATTCATCGGATCCCAACAAACACAACATGAAGGATTACAAATAGATGATCTTGATCATGATAGGCAGCTCACAAGATCTAACATGATAGCACAACGAGGAGAAGACGACCATCTAGCTACTGCTATGGACCCATAGTCCAGGGGTGAACTACTCACACATCGATCCGGAGACGATCATGACGATGAAGAGACCTCCGGGAGATGATTCCCCTCACCGGCAGGGTGCCGGAGGCGATCTCCTGAATCCCCCGAGATGGGATTGGCGGCGGCGGCATCTCTGGAAGGTTTTCCGTATCGTGGCGCTCGGTGCATCGGGGGTTTCGCGACGAAGACTATATGTAGGCGGAAGGGCAGGTCAGGGGGCCACACGAGGGGCCCACACGCTAGGGCCGCGCGGCCAGCACCGGGCCGCGCCGCCCTAGTGTCCGGCCACCTCGTGGCCCCACTTCGTAAGTCCTCCGGTCTTCTGGAAGCTTCGTGGAAAAATAGGCCCCGGGCGTTGATTTCGTCCAATTCCGAGAATATTTCCTTACTAGGATTTACGAAACCAAAAACAGCGAAAACAACAGAATCGACTCTTCGCATCTCGTCAATAGGTTAGTGCCGGAAAATGCATAATAATGACATATAATGTGTATAAAACATGTGAGTATCATCATAAAAGTAGCATGGAACATAAGAAATTATAGATACGTTTGGGACGTATCAGGCTCCCAGGATCCGACTTATAAAGGCTCCGGATCCAGGGTTACATGGAGTAGAGATTCTACCAGATATGACTAAGCCTAAACTACAAAAGGGATTCCTTGTATTGTACGTCCCGACCACCTTTAGTCATGGGCCGGATCCGACAGCTTCGTCACCAGGCCGGATCCTACCTCTAAGTTCTCCGACAACAAGGCCGCCCGATGAGCCGTATGCCTCACTACCATCTATGGGCCACCCGGGCTTGCCAAAATTAAGAGCATGTCGCGGTATACCTAGTTAGCATGTACACAACAACTATCATGTGGTTAGAGGGGGCTAAAAGGGGACTCACAAAGCTTATACATATCCATGGGTCCTTGGCTCAACCCTTAATAGTTTGTGTATTCATGTGGATGGTCTGGTACACGGATGTGGTTATGAGGGGCTGGTCTGCAATCACCCATTTAGGGGCTCCTCCCTATACACGCATAAAACAAAGGTTGATTTCATCTAGTTAAACGCATAGTCTAAATGCTAGTGGTGAATCTAATACCCCCTGGGAGCCCCTTTTACCATACCGATTCACTCCACAACCAAACTCTCTTGTTCTTGTTTACTTGTAGTCTTAGTTTACTTTACTCTTGTTTAGCGATTTTACTTTTAGTCCCTTTAAAATCTATCAAGTATTTCACCTCTAGTAACTTATATAATAATAGGCTATTTTCAAACCACGGTTTGGGTGCGAGCGTTGCTGCGTCTGACAATGCCGTTGCGAGGCTGTGTAGTGTTTCCATCATGCGAAGCTTCCATGGGACGAACTTTATAATAAATATTTTCTGCTACAAGTACTACAATGAACCTGTTGTTGGTGCATGAACCCAGTCATCAAATTGGCGCCGTTGCTGGGGAGCATAGTTCTTGGTTAGTAGATGATATCCCGAGCGTTTCTGCGGAATATTTAGTTAAAATATACAATTTGAATAGATGCCGATACCAAAAGAGGAAAGAGCTAAAAGGAACTGGAGGAATACATTGTCAATGCAATAATAGGATGCACAAAGCTTTTTGTACTAGTTAACAATAATTGTATATCCCTGAAAAATGCAGATAATTTATATAAGTCGATAAACAAATTTGAAAGTTGAAAATATATTTGAGATGGTAGCATTTTCACCGCTGGATTGCCAATATATGAATATTGCATGACCAATTTCATAACCAGTTTTCGAAGAAACTAAGAAAATAAGAATAGGTCATCAACTAAATTGATCAATGGACAACAACCAGAATGTTAAAGCTGCATTGGTGGTGTATATATGTAGCTACTCTTGGCTTAGCAGTCACCATTGCTGCCATCGACTTTAGGGATCAACCACTCTCTTGTTGAGCTCTTGAGTGTTCTTAATCATCATACTAGCTGAGCTCCAGAAAAAAGCTACATGAACAAATAAGATTCAATCCTCAAGGCATACAAAACTGATCCAAGCAGTACCCTCTAAATATCTTGTTAACCATTGCTTTCTTGCGATTGATACTGATGGTATAAAAATCGAAAATATTAATCAGAGTTTGAAAATGAGTTGTAATGATGGCACACAGTGGTGGCTTAGCATATACACCTCGCCAAAATTGAAATTGCGCCCTGATTGATCTGCAAGTATGGATTGTTAACCCCTAATTCATATAAATAATTCGAAAATAAACAAAAGAACATAAAGTAGGTGTTTAGGGATTAAGTGAAGGGCAGATCATAGAGTACAGTGCATTGAGCTAGCCAGCGACCTTCCTGCATTGTCGGGATGAGGATCACAAGTGATGCATGATTTTTATTAGAATCTGCTTGCTACGTCTCTCCTTTGGATGCTGCTTACTAGATGGGAAGCTGCATATGCGAGCGGGAAGAATGAGAACTCAAACAAACAACAGTACCTGCAACTCCTCTACCACCATGACAAAATCAATCCCTCGTGATTGCAGAAAATCAAACACCGGATGTAGAGTGTGGCAGTCAAGGAAAAGTGCAAAATATTGAGATAGCTCATGGGTGCGGGCGATGTGAGCACTAGCGCACACTTCTGGTTGGTATTTAAAACCAAACGTGCCCATCCAGTTTCCTTGAACCGTTTCTTATGCATTGACATGGCAATAAAGCTGGAAACTCATCTCTGGAGGTCGAAGTGTGAAATTAAAGCTGGATGGATTAATGAAGGGGAGAGGAGGCAAGGAAACACACGTGAAGAAGCAGTGGCATGGGTATTAAGGAGGTGTCAATCACATTATGACAAGAAAGTAAGTGGGGGTTTTCCTACGGCTTGGTTGCATGCTCGGGGTGTCAAACATTTTAGGGTGACCGTGGCTTCATAGAATTATAGAGAAATCTAGTAGTAGGGGATTGCTATTTAGAGATAGAAGATTACCTTCCCACTCTCACATAGTTTATGTATATTTTTTCTATTATATTACTTCTTTTATATAATTGAAAAGAACAAAAAAGTAATAAAACACATTTTTTTGTTTGCTAACCATGTATTCCGAGATGACTATATTTGAACATAAGATAAAGCTTGCAATGGAGGAGACAAGGGATAAAAGTATTTTAGGTTTGAGAAAGAGGTATGACACAATAAAAGGATTACTGATTTGTGTGGACAATTGTTCAACCATGCTATGCTCCCCTTACGTATTAAGGTGTGATAAATGTGGATCTGAAGATAACTTAAACTATCAATGTGAGTGTAACTCCGATACCATACTAACAACTTACAATAGTACTGATAAATGCCATGCTAGTAAGGAGGTTTTAGAGTTTGTGATTTTTACCGGCGCTAGTGAGTTGCTAGACTTTATGCGTGATGTAGAACTAAAATATGAAACTCTTGATGGCATCTATGATAATGCATTGATAAAAACTGTCCATGAGCGAGTCTCAACTGCCATGGAAGAACCTAACTATATGCAGGATTTACAAGCTAAAGATGAGGAACACCAAGAAGGTGAGGTTAACAACAAGTTGCACACTACAAATGATATGATTGTTTATGATGATACTCTCTCTAGTAATGATTCTTATTATGCCCAAATAAATGATAATTGTTCCGAGGAGGCCTTGTGCCTAGATGCTAATTTTGGGAATTTCAATATTGATGAACTAGATATAGAACTTTGCTATGAATCTTGTGGTACTAATACGCATGGAAAAGAGTGGCATACAACTCTAGTAAGGATCATCAAGGGGTATGAGCAAGAGAAATAAGTCACTTTTCCTTCACCTCCTTCTGAGTACTATGAAGTGTTCCCCTACAATGAAAGCCAAGGTAAAACTTTAAACTTTATATGCAAGTCCCTAACTCTCTAATTGCAGCTATTTGAAGAGGCATGCTCACTACAAATGGTGCATCGACACTCTCTTGGAAGCGAGAACCTATTCATCTACATGATGCCGATGCAGCACAAGAAGGTATGACTTCGATCGTAATTTTCTACAAGATGCTCCTAGGTATGTACAAAGGTAAACACTATACCTCGGGTCGATATTCCTTGGGATTCGGGTGGATAAAATGTGGAATATCTATGCCTGGCTTTATGGATTTAAAGAAAACGCTTCCCGGGAGGCAATCCAGAAGTTTGTAGGTGTCTTTCTCAGATTTGTATCTTGAGTTTATTTGCATTCATGTTGCATGGGAACTTTGTATCTTTGCATGTTTCGATATTAGAGTTGGCTTGGAACTATTTTCAAAAGGTATAGTTTACTTATTGCTCTAATCATGTGTTGTATCATTTGTTAACCTTCTCTACAAAATTATGTTTGTGCTTATTTGGTATTTTAGACTAATATTTCGGGTTAATTTTTTTTTGCGATGGAGATACACGATTTTTTGCGGAGTACTAAAGGTCTAGCGACCACACATACGGCGGGATGCCACCGTACCGCCTAGTCGTACCATCTCTAGGACACTCGGAGAGAAAATAAAAAATTCTCCAGAATCCACCTGAAGGTTTGGCGACCATGCGTACGGCGGGGATGCCGTTGTACCACTCGCCTATACCAAATCCAGGTTCCAAAGCGGAGAGACAATAGAGGCATCCGTAAGTTTAGTGAGCATGCATACGGCAGAAGTGTCATCGTACTGCATGACCATACCAACTTCTCCGACATGTTAAAAAAATGAAGAGAAGCAGGAGAAGGGAGAAGAGAAACTGTGAGTACTATGCTTTATTTTCCTTTATCTACCCATAAAACTCACTAGCCTATAATTATCTTTAGTATTCCATGTATTGTTTTATTTTCTCTTGTAAATTGGGAGAACGAACACACTTCGTACACATAATAGTTCGATTTTATTTCATTTGTTATTTTCATAGAGACTTGAACCTTGTGCAAAGGCATGTGCAGTATGGTGTGAACAATGCAAACAATCACATGAGCCACTTGGTTCTTTCAAATCGACACGCCACACAATATTGTTGAAGCAAAGATTTGTGCGCATCAAAAGAAGGGTTATTTGTACCTCAATGGTAAAAGTGTGTCTCCCACTACAAGAAAAGTTGCCATGGCCGACGAAGTTGAAGTCGCGCCGTGGTTGCTGGTGTACCATGGCCGACGATTTTGGTCCCTCCGTGGTGCATGTCAAAACTTTTTTTTTCTCGTTTTTGAGGCCACCTAGCCCGACGAAAGCGGCCAAAACGTC
Organism: Lolium rigidum; assembly: GCF_022539505.1. Lineage (NCBI taxonomy): Eukaryota > Viridiplantae > Streptophyta > Magnoliopsida > Poales > Poaceae > Lolium > Lolium rigidum. The sequence continues at coordinate 60,815,426 of NC_061513.1, read as the reverse complement.
GCGTATGGTGGCCCGGGACGTGGTGCATCGCGAATTCTCGGGTTCGCCGGCCGAGTCAACGCAAATCCGCACCGCCGAGGGATGTAGGGCCCGGATGGCAGCCTCTACGGCATTGTTTTTTTCTCGATCGCGCCATCTCGTTCAACGTTCTCCGATCGAGCCGTTTACGATGCAGGATCATGGGTCCCGCATGTCATCCTCTATGAACCAAAATTCTTTCTATTCTTGGATTTTTTTGACCCCCGATTTACGGCTACTTCCTTTTTCTTTTGATCCCTTGCCGCCTTGGAAACGTTGAGACCGCTGCTTGCTAAATGGGACCCGCATGTCATCCTCTATGTGCAATCAACTTTCTTTTCTTGGAGTTTTTTTTGCACCTCAAATTTGGTCACTTGCCTTTTTCTTTCGATCCTCTGCCGCCTCTCAAACGGTGATACCGCTGTTGCTAAATGGGACCCGCATGTCATCCTCTATGCACTATAAAACTTTCTTTTCTTGAATTATTTTTGGCACCTCATATTTGGTCACTTGCCTTTTTCTTTCGATCCCCTGCCGCCTCTCAAACGGTGATACCGCTGCTTGCTAAATGGGACCCGCATGTCATCCTCTATGCACTATAAAACTTTCTTTTCTTGAATTATTTTTGGCACCTCATATTTGGTCACTTGCCTTTTTCTTTCGATCCCCTGCCGCCTCTCAAACGGTGATACCGCTGCTGCTAATTGGGACCCGCATGTCATCCTCTATGCACTATAAAACTTTCTTTTCTTGAATTATTTTTGGCACCTCATATTTGGTCACTTGCCTTTTTCTTTCGATCCCCTGCCGCCTCTCAAACGGTGATACCGCTGCTGCTAAATGGGACCCGCATGTCATCCTCTATGTACTATAAAACTTTCTTTTCTTGGAGTTTTTTTGGCACCTCAAATTTGGTCACTTGCCTTTTTCTTTCGATCCCTGCCGCCTCTCAAACGGTGATACCGCTGCTGCTAACTGGGACCCGCATGTCATCCTCTATGTACTATAAAACTTTCTTTTCTTGAATTATTTTTGGCTGCTCATATTTTTTCACTTGCCTTTTTCTTTCGATCTCATGCCACGTTTGAAACGTTGAGAGACCTGCTGGCTCATGGGACCCGCATGTCATCCTCTATGTGCTATAAAAGTTTATTTTCTTGGGTTTTATTTCACCCTATGATTTTTGGCTATTTCCTTTTTCTTTTGATCCCCTACCGCCTTGGAAACGTTGAGTAAGCTGCTGACTCATGGGACCCGCATGTCATCCTCTATGTACAATCAACTTTCTTTTTCTTTTGATCTCAAGCCGCATTTGAAACGTTGAGACAGCTGCTGCTAATTGGGACCCGCATGTCATCCTCTATGTACAATAAAGTTTCTTTTCTTGGATAACCTTTGGCTCCTGATATTTTGCCACTTGCCTTTTTCTTTCGATCTCATGCCGCCTCTGAAACGTTGAGTAAGCTCGCTGGCTCATGGGTCCCGCATGTCATCCTCTACGAACAATAAAAGTTTCCTTTCTTGGAGTTATTTTTGACCCCTAATTTACGGCTATTTGCCTTTTTCTTTTGATCTCCTCGCCCCCTTTGAAACGATAACGACGCAGCTGGCAGGTCGGTCCCACATGTCATCCTCTGTGAACAATAAAAGTTTCCTTTGATGGATTTATTTTGAACCCCTATTTAATTTCGGGATATTTCCTTTTTTTTCCTTTGATCCCCTACCGCCTTGGAATCGTTGAGGATGCTGCTGCCTCATGGGTCCCGCATGTCATCCTCTCAGAACGGTAAATGTTTCTTTTCTTGGATTTTGTTTACCAAATGATTTTTGGCTAATTTTTTTCTTTCGATCTCCTGCCGCCTTTAAAACGTTGAGGACGGCTGCCGGCTCACGGGTCCCACATGTCAGCCTCTATGAACAATAAACACTGAGGATGTTGCTGCCTCATGGGTCCCGCATGTCATCCTCTTAGAACGAAAATGTTTCTTTTCTTGGATTTTGTACCAACATATTTTTGGTTTATTTTTTCTTTCCATCCCCTGCCGCCTTTAAAACGTTGACGACAGCTCGTCGGCTCATGGGTCCCCGATGTCGGCCTCCCCGTACAACAAACATATGATATCTTGATTATTTTGCAGACAATAAACAGTGTATTGCGCTCTGAGCTATATCAAACGGATAATTAAATCTTTATTTTTACATAAAAAAACTTGTATGTTGAATCTCCTTGTTTTTTTGTCTTTGCGAAGCATAGGACTTTCCTGTTTTTTTAGAAAATTCGGAACTTTCCTGTTTTGGAGTGGGCTGAAATTGTACGAGTCAAAAGGCCAAGCAGGATAGTTCGAAGGCCCAGATGTCCAGATGCAGCCCAATTGAAATCTTTCTTCTTGGATTTTTTTTCACCCCCTGATTCTGGCTACTTCATTTTTCTTTTGGTCCTGTGCCGCCTTGGAAACGTTGAGACCGCTGCTGCAAAATGGGACCCGCATGTCATCCTCTATGTACTATAAAACTTTCTTTTCTTGGATTATTTTTGGCTCCTGATATTTGGTCACTTGCCTTTTTCTTTCGATCCCGTGCAGCCTCTCAAACGGTGAGACCGCGGCTGCTAAATGGGTCCCGCATGTCATCCTCTATGTACAATCAAGTTTCTTTTCTTGAATTATTTTTGGCTCCGGATATTTGGTCACTTGCCTTTTTCTTTCGATCTCATGCCACGTTTGAAACGTTGAGGAACCTCGTCGGCTCATGGGACCCGCATGTCATCCTCTATGTGCTATAAAAGTTTATTTTCTTGGATTTTTTTCACCCTCTGATTTTTGGCTATTTCCTTTTCTTTTGATCCCCTGCCGCCTTGGAAACGTTGAGTAAGCTGCTGACTCATGGGACCCGCATGTCATCCTCTATGTACAATCAAGTTTCTTTTCTTGAATTATTTTTGGATCCTGATATTTGGTCACTTGCCTTTTTGTTTCGATCTCATGCCACGTTTGAAACGTTGAGGAACCTGCTGGCTCATGGGACCCGCATGTCATCCTCTATGTGCTATTGAAGTTTATTTTTCTTATTTTTTTCACCCTCTGATTTTTGGCTATTTCCTTTTTCTTTTGATCCCCTGCTGCCTTGGAAACGTTGGGTAAGCTGCTGACTCATGGGACCCGCATGTCATCCTCTACGAACAATAAAAGTTTTTCTTTTTTGGAGTTATTTTTGACCCCTAATTTCTGGCTATTTCCCTTTTTCTTTTGATCTCCTGCCCCCATTGAAACGATGAGGACGCCGTTGGCAGGTCGGTCCCACATGTCATCCTCTATGAACATTAAAAGATTCTCACATGGCTTCTGATATTTGGTCACTTGCCTTTTTCTTGCGATCTCATGCCACGTTTGAAACGTTGAGGAACCTGCAGGCTCATGGGACCCGCATGTCATCCTCTATGTACAATAAAACTTTCTTTTCTTGGATTTTTTTTGGCACCTCATATTTGGTCACTTGCCTTTTTCTTTCGATCCCCTGCCGCCTCTCAAACGGTGATACCGCTGCTGCTAAATGGGACCCGCATGTCATACTCTATGTACAATCAAGTTTCTTTTCTTGAATTATTTTTGGATCCTGATATTTGGTCACTTGCCTTTTTCTTTCGATCTCATGCCACGTTTGAAACGTCGAAAAACCTGCTGGCTCATGGGACCCGCATGTCATCCTCTATGTACTATAAAAGTTCATTTTCTTGGTTTTTTTTTCACCCTCTGATTATCGGCTATTTCCTTTTTCTTTTGATCCCCTGCCGCCTTTGAAACGTTGAGGACTCTGCTGGCTCATCGATAAAACTTTCCTTTATTGGAGTTTTTTTACCCCCTAATTTCTGGCTACTTTCTTTTTCTTTTGATCTCAAGCCGCATTTGAAACGTTGAGACCGCTGCTGCTAAATGGGACCCGCATGTCATCCTCTATGTACAATAAAGTTTTCTTTTCTTGGATTATCTTTGTCTCCTGATATTTTGTCACTTGCCTTTTTCTTTCGATCTCATGCCGCCTTTGAAACGTTGAGTAAGCTGCTAGCTCATGGGTCCCGCATGTCATCCTCTACGAACAATAAAAGTTTCCTTTCTTGGAGTTATTTTTGAACCCTAATTTCTGGCTACTTCCTTTTTCTTTTGATCCCGTGCCGCCTTGGAAACGTTGAGACCGCTTCTGCTAAATGGGTCCCGCATGTCATCCTCTATGTACAATAAAATTTCTTTCTTCGATTATTTTCGGGTCCTGATATTTGGTCACTTGCCTTTTTCTTTCGATCTCATGCCGCCTTTGAAACGTTGAGGAAGCTGCTGGAGCATGGGTCCCGCATGTCATCCTCTATGAACAATAAAAGTTTCCTTTCTTGGAGTTATTTTTTACCCCTAATTTCTGGCTACTTTCTTTTTCTTTTGATCCTTTGCCGCCTTTGAAACGTTGAAGACTTTGCTGGCTCATGGGTCCCACATGTCAGCCTCTATGAACAATAAACACTTCCTTTCTTGGAGTTATTTTGTACCCCTAATTTCTGGCTATTTGCCTTTTTTCTTTCGATCCCCAGTCGCCTTCTAAACGTAGAGGACGCGGCTGGCTCGTGGGTCCCAGATGTCAGCCTCCATGGACAATAAACCTCTCCTTTGTAGGATTTATTTTTCACCCTCTGATTTTGGCTATTTCCTTTTTCTTTTGATCCACTGCCGCCTTGGAAACATTGAGTAAGCTGCTGACACATGGGGCCCGCATGTCATCCTCTATGTACAATCAACTTGCAAGATCTTCGAGCGAAAGAGCTTGTATTAGTGGGACCCATATGTCAACCTCTATGTACAATAAAAGTTTCCTTTCTTGGATTATTTTTAGCTCCTGATATTCGGTCACTTTCCTTTTCTTTCGATCTCAAGCCGCCTCTGAAACGTTGAGTAAGGTGCTGGCTCATGGGACCTGTAACAACCCAACTTTTCTGCATTGATTTAAAAATTTGGAATGCAAATTTTTGGGCCAACAAAAACTTTTTCTGTTTCCAACTTTGCATGCATATAGTTGATCTTGCACTTGATTGTAGGATGTGTGTGTTACTTGTGAAGATTACATTGTGTGTCAATCACTAAAAACCCTAAAACTTTATCTTCATGTGACCCCTTTTTATTTCTAGTTTTAATTAAATAAATCATGACACAAACCCTTGGAGCATTTCACCTTTCTCTCTATTTACTTGTGTGATCAAAAATTTCTATTTTTCACTAAACCCTAAAACCCTCTTCTTGTGTCACCCCTTCTCAAAATCTGGTTTTATTTATTTGACCCTTGCCAAAACCCTTGAAGCAAGTGATCACATTTCATGTGATCATGATCTTCCAAGACCATGATTTTCTCCAATTTTCCTCCACCCTTTCTTTGTCATCTTTTCTTCAAATAATATTCTGTAAATTCCTCTAGCCTTGTGCAACTTACCTCATCTCATCTTCATCTTTTTCTTGATCTATACCACTTGAGGTTGCTCTTGCCAAAATTCTAAAAAGGTGCCCAAATCAAGAAATGGTCATTTATACCATTCCCTTATTATTATTATTTTTCTTTCTTTTCCATGGATTTCTTTTTCTCTCATGCACCACAAACCTCCCACTCATATTCCACATGTGTGCACACCCTCCCATGCCACGAGCAAGTGAAGAAAAGAGAGAGATGAGAGAGTGGCCGGGCTGGCTTGTGTAGTAGGAGTGCATGCAATCCATGGACATGAGTCCAACAACATCTAGCCAAAACCACCCCCTCTCTCTCTCTCTGAATCCTGCTGCCCTCTCTCCACCTTGGACACCCATGCGTCCTGTTACATCATCCGTCTCACATCTGCATCGTTGTCCCTAGCTCCCTATCTCCCTAGCTCTCCCTTGTCCCCTCTTCCCATTTGGACACACCCGAGATGGTCGGCACCCCTCTCTCACGTGTGCTACAGCTCTCACAGGCCTTGGCTCTAGAGGACGCCTCCCCGTACTCCATCTCGCCTCCCGAGACAAGCCCGGCGAGGCCATGCGGTCCCTCGGGACTTGCACGCTCGTGCGCCCGGTGGTGACCACGCGCGCGCACAGACCTGGGTGCGACCACGTCGACCTCCCCCACCTCCCCCGTGTGTTTTTCTGACCGTGGTGCATCCCAGGTGAGCGAGAGGGACTAGCCACACATGATAAGAATGCTCAGCGCCGCTCCCTCCTCTCTCTCTCTCGCACGCTCTCGTCCGTGCCCTGGCGTCGTCGTTTTGTCGAACCCGTCGCAGACGACGCGACCTCTCCTGGCCTGGCATCTCCCCCGCGCTCCCGACGCTCGCTTCCTTCCAACACAGCTCGCCACGGCCTGGACGCGCAGCAGCACCGTCCCGCACGACCAATCGCGTGCTGCCGCCCACCGTGCACCGCCTCGCCGCACCGTGTCCACCGTGCACCGCCCGACGCGGTATAAAAAGGCACAGGCCTCCCCGTCCAAACCCTCTCTCCACCAGAACCCTCTCCCACCACCAGCTCGTCTCCCAAGCGGAGAGGAGCTTAGCTGCTCCCTGCTGCTCGTGCGCTTGCTCGACGTCGTCGGTAGCCGCCGTAGTACGGTGGAGGTTGCCGTCGCTGCCGCCCCTCTCCGCCTCTCCTCTCTAGCTCCCTGGATGCGCCCCTCACTTCCCTATTAACGCGCCCTTTTCTCTGGACAGCGGAGCTCCTGACGCCGGCGCCATCAACTTCACACCGACACGGCTGTCACCGTCGCCGCCCTGAACTCCGGCGTGCATGCAGTTTCTGCGAGGCCCCCTGCACGGCGGAAGCTCTTCCGCATCTCCGGCGACGATTCCCTTCATCCCCGACCCCTCCGGTGAGCACCCTGGACGTCGCCGCTGCTGAGTCCGTCGCGGCTGTCGCCATCCTCGACGCGGCGCACAGTTCGTGCTGACGCCCTGGAGGCAGCACCCGCTCGCGCGCGACGCCGACCGAGCCGTACCTAGCTCCGCCGAGTCTCCACGCCGCCCCTGCATCTCCGGCAAGCCCCACGGTGAGCTTCTCCCCCTCTCTCCGTCGTTGAATCGCGACAGCGCCGCCGTCCGTCGTTCGTCGCAGAAGGAACGGGCCAGGATCGTTGGATCCTGATCCCTCGGCCGCATGCAGGCCCGGTGCATGCATGGCCAGCAGCCCGCTGGCCCACGCATCGACGTGGCCAGCCACGTCTCGGCAGTTTAAACTGCCGGCTCCCGCGCGTCCTCGCCACTGCTGGGCTAGCCAGCGAGCCCAGCTGGGCCGTTCCCTCACTTCTGGCCCATTTCCGTTTAAAGATTTAAACTCTGAACTTCCCTCCAGTAAGCAGACCTGTAGGTTTTCAAATTCTGTAAATTCCTCGATGATCCAAATTTGACAATTCAAGTTGCTGTTAGCTCGTGAATAAATTCTTAACCACAAACAAATGCATGCATGTGATGTTTGGGTGTAGATCTGTGTAGATAAATCTAGTACTAGAATGTTGCAGTATGGCCATATTAAATATTATGAGTTGTGTATAGACCCTTTTTGCATGAGGTCAATTATGTTGTGCTGCAGATGTGAGTAACTTTCTTTTGGCACTGGTCCCACTTGCAGAAGCTTTCTGGTTATTGTTTGGTTCACAAATTAAATATCAACCAGAGAGATATTCTGTGATTTTTAATTTGAAAACTACAAATGATTTTGGAGCAAACCAAAGGGCTACTGCAACATATAATGTTAGAGTACTTTTGTGCAAAAGGAAATATTTTTAAGAGTGTTATTTTAATTCTGGGGATTTTATTACCGAAACAGTATACCTTTTCAGTATTTGATTTTTGTAAATTATTTTACAAATCAGAAAAATGCCAAACCAGTGGGGTTGGATCACATTTAACATTAGCTATCCAGGGGTATGTTTGGTTTTGGTTGGTGATGCTCTGATACTGGTGTGGCTAGCTAATTGTGTGATCTGGTTTCTGTCTCATTTAAATTGTGTAAATTATTCAAAAAATTATTTGCAAGTGATTCCTGTGCAAGTGTGTTATAAATTTTGTTAGCTTTCAGTAGGTATGCTGAATGTATTTTTGTGACTCACAGAAAGATTTATACAATTTAAATGGTTCTTAAGTCATTTCTGGAATTGTAAAAATCATATCTTTTGTTTTAAAAATCATAAATTAGTGAAACCACTTTCAGTAGCTTGCATTTGTAAACCTTTACATAGTGTGATTTTTCCAAATTTTTGTGTGCACTATTCTGGAATGGTTTGTTGATTCGGTGTGTGCTTGTTTCTTTTTTATTTTATTTTGCGACGCTAGATTCGAACGCCGCCGAAAATAAAGGAGGAGGTGAATTTGGAGGATTTGAGGAAGAAGGCCAGGGACACTTTGCTGATCAAGGCAAGCCACCTCTTGATGCATGTCTCATCCTAATTATCTTACTCTTGCATTATCACAGGTTTTGATAAATCGCATGTCTTTTATTTATTTATGTGAGTGGTTCTGTCACTCAAAGTTTTATTATTCCACCCTTACGGGTGCAGCCCTCATGTTACCTACTGATTACACACTTACTAGTGATGTGGTGCTTAGCACCTTATCATCCTTGTCACCGCTTTTCAAAGAAAAGTCGGACTATAGGTCGGGAGCCCTCTTTAAAAAGGTTTGTGAAAATGTTTTCAAGAAAGAGGTGTTTCGAAAACCTTGGAATGGGGTAGCCCTGCCCAAGTGTGAGTTTATGAAAAGGAAAAGGTTTTTGGGAAGAAAAGCTGCTGGAGGCAAGTGGAGAAAATTGTTTTCGAAAAACTTTGGTGACTGAGTACCTAACCGGACCTAGCCAGTACAACCACATTACCCTTTAGTGGGACGGGGCGTAGCGTAGTAGTTTGTCTCGCCTTAGTTTGAGTCCTGCAAATGTAGTGGCAGTCCGACCATGGACGCTTCGACCAGGGTTCTTCCCATGAGAAGGGACGCAACCTATTTGCCTGTTTAGGTACGCGGGGTACAACTTATGAGCTCCCATTGAAAGATGCCTAAGTGGTTGGATGGCATTCCGGAGGGTCGAGTGTGCTGGGGACCTTGCTACTCCTGGACAGCCCTCGGACTCTGGTGTTGGGAGGTACAACTCATTCGGCATGTCTTAGGCTAAGGCGAGCTGGCGAAAAACTACGATCGGGTACTTGTCGTGGCATATGTTGTTATGCGGGGATGATGCCCACACGATGAGTATCCGGATCTTGTGGGGAAAGTGTACAACCTCTGCAGAGTGTAAATCTATTCGAATAGCCGTGTCCGCGGTTATGGACATGGGAAAGGCTGTTGCTTGGCATTGAAGGAGTTTTGTGTTTACAAAAAGTATTTTCCAAAAAGGTGTTGGAAATGTACACAGGAGGTACGGAAAGATTCCGATGGGACTCGGTGGAGATGTACCCGGAAGGTACGGTGGGAAGTTGAAATTGTTTTGGTCATTCCGATGGCCGGAAAAGAAAATGGGTCTTCCTTACCTATTAGTCTTCAAATAAACATGTTTTCAAAAAGGTTTTCAACAAAGGTATATAGATGTCATACTCTCGAGAGGAACCACCTCTCGTTCCTTGTCGCCCTAGTCTAGTGCATGTTCCTTGCTACTGCCATACTGCATATGCTTTATTTCTCTCTAAGGTGGTTTGCGAGTACATTCAAAAGTACTCACTGGCATTGTTGTCCTGGCTATTTACTTGGCCAGACTTTGAAGGGGAGTACTTCGAAGGCGAAGAGTACGACGCCGAAAGACGCGAACTAGGACGCTCTCCCGGTCGGCCGCTTTGTAGGGTAAAGGCCCGACTTGGGTTCCACCGCTGTTTGGAGTCAAGATGTTTCACTGCTTGTTTGTGGAATTACGGCATTGATGGCCGAGGTTGTAAGACTTCCGTAATACTTTTAATTCGGTACTATAATGGATGTTGTAATCTGGTATCAGTTCGGTTATGTATTCACGATGGAATGATCTTGGGATCGTGAAATTGTATGCATAACAGGAGTTCTGGACTGGTAAGTCCGGGGCCCCACAGAGCTGGTATCAGAGCCATCCTGACTGTAGGAGACCTTAGTTAGCATGGGCGTTAGTTAGGAAAATACTACTTTGGTAAAATTATTTACTAAAATTATTTTCCTACATACTAGAAGTTTAGCTTCTATCTTTCTTACCTTTTCAAAAACTTCTAATTCTCACTCCTCTAATTTCTAGCGACTTTGAAAGTTCTTATTCTACTATCTCATCCTCTTCCAAGCCTATATATTTGGCGATGTTCCCCCAACTCAGATTCACCGGACTCGAGGAATTGAAGACATGACAAGCTCAGTTGATTCGAATAGGATACCCCAAAGATTAGGTTTCCCTTGAGACTAGTCCTATGCGCGATTCATGTAGTGTTGTAGTTCCGAAGTGTTAGCTTGATTGTTTGGATATGATTGTTGTGTGATGCTATTTTGTGCCTTGGCACCTACTTTATATTATGCTATCATTTACCTACCTTGCTTTTGCGTGTTTCCGTTTTCAAAATGATGCATTTTTAACAAGCCCTCCCCTTTTAAGTGGCTGCCCATCTCCTTGTTTCCCCATTAATATCTGATCCACATCTCTTCAGGATGGTTGAAACCCGTAGTGGAAACGCCAGCGGGTCCGACCAAAACCCCCCTCCACCTCCGGACCCAACCATGGCGCAGCACGCGCCTTATGATGGAAGACCGCGAGGCAGCCCGTGCGGAGCGCCAAGCTAACCTCGCGACCCTTCAGCACCTCGCTCAGCTTGCTACCGGAAACGCCAACAACAATAATGGCGGGAACGGCAATGGAGACCCCCGCTCTAAGCTGAAGGATTTCCAAAGCACGAACCCTCCTGTTTTTGCCAAGTGCACTGAACCCCTCGACGCTGATGATTGGCTTCGCACTATTGAGAACAACCTGGAGGTCGCCGGAGTCGGCAATGATGAGAAGGTGTTATTCGCCACACACTTTCTTTCTGGACCTGCACGCGCTTGGTGGGAAAATGTCAAGGCTATTCAAGCTGAAGGACACGTCATCAACTGGGAAGAATTCAAGGCCAAGTTCCGCAAGACGCATATCCCCTCTGGACTGATCAAACTCATGAAGGACAAGTTCATGAACCTGCGGCAAGGAAGTATGTCTGTGGTGGATTACCTAGACAAATTCACCACCCTGTCTAGGTATGCTCCTGAAGATACCAACACCGAAGAGAAGAAGAAGGACCGCTTTCTGAATGGTCTGCACGATGAGCTGCAAAGTATCTTGGTAGAGGTCCCATATCCCGACCTTGAGTCTCTGGTGGATGCTTCCATCATGGTTGAGAGCAAGCGTAAGAATGCGTTTGAGAACCGCAAGCGCAAGGCAATGCTGCTGCAGGGCAGCTCCAGCACTCAGCAACCCCGCAGTCTGCCCCCACCTAGGCCAGCGCCCCATCAGCAGAGAACCTCACCCCTTGCACCACGTCCCAACAACCTCAACCAAAATCCTAACTACAACCGCCAGAACAACACTGTCCGCAAACCCCCCAATGGATGCTACGCCTGCGGGCAACCGGATCATTACTCTAACGAGTGCCCCAACAAAGTGACTACTGGACAGCGCCCCAATGCGCCCAAGCCAAATCAAGGAAAATCTCGCACTACTTCTGGGAGGAACCAGAACCATATGAAGCCATCTGGACCACCTAGAGGACACCTGAACCATGTCAACGCTGAAGATGCTCAGGAAGCCCCGGATATTGTTCTGGGTACGTTCCTTGTCAACTCAGTACCCGCAAATGTTCTGTTTGATTCCGGAGCCTCACATTCCTTCGTTACCAAGCCTTTTGTGAGAAAAGGAGGTTTAACCCCCACCCCCATGAAGCGACCTATGTTAGTCCAAATCCCTGGATCCACTAGCAAAACCCAAAGTTCATGCAAGGAGGTTCCCATAGAAATTCAAGGAAAGCGTTTTCACGCGGATCTGATCGTATTAGGAGAGCAAGGCTTAGAGGTTATCCTCGGGATGAACTGGATGGTGAAGCATAAGGGTCACATAGATTGTGTTCGCCGAGCCATAACCCTGACTGCTGAGGACGGTGAAGTAGTTGAGCATGTAGCCACCATGCCATCCTCGAAGGCCTTATGCAAGAAGAGTGTCGCCAGTCCAGCCCTGCATGAAGTACCCATAGCATGTGAGTACCCTGAGGTTTTCCCTGATGAGCTACCCGGTATGCCCCCTGATCGGGATATCGAGTTTATCATCGAGCTAGTCCCCGGAACTGCCCCCATCGCTCAGCGACCTTATCGGATGAACCCCCAAGAATTAGTTGAGTTGAAGAAGCAATTGGATGACATGTTGAGGAAAGGGTTGATTCGCCCGAGTGCATCACCCTGGGGATCTCCTGTTATCTTTGTGGATAAGCGGGACGGTACCATCCGCCTGTGCGTGGATTACCGGAAGCTTAATGATGTCACCATTAAGAACAAATACCCCCTCCCAAAGATTGAAGATCTGTTTGACCAGATGAATGGAGCCCGAGTTTTCTCCAAGATTGATCTCCGTACTGGTTATCATCAACTCAAAGTCCGAGAGTCAGACATTCCCAAAACTGCCTTCACCACACGGTATGGACTATTTGAATATACCGTGATGTCCTTTGGACTGACCAATGCCCCTGCCTATTTCATGAACCTCATGAACAAGGTGTTCATGAAGTACCTCGACAAGTTCGTCGTGGTTTTCATCGACGATATTCTGATCTACTCCAAGAATGAAGAAGAGCATGCTGAACATCTGCGGATTGTTTTGGGAACTCTCAGAGACCATCAGCTTTACGCCAAGTTTAGTAAATGTGAATTTTGGCTGAAAGAGGTAGGATTCCTAGGCCATGTCATATCAGCCGGCGGAGTGTCAGTCGACCCGTCCAAAATTCAGTCCATCATGGAGAAGAAAGCCCCAACAAACCAGACCGAAGTCCGCGCCTTTTTAGGATTGGCAGGTTATTATCGTAAGTTCGTAGAAGGATTCTCCAGCATTGCGAGACCCTTAACGCAGCTTCTAAAGAAGGATAAGAAGTTTGAATGGACCGACAAATGTGAGGCCAGCTTTCAGGAACTCAAGAAGAGATTAGTTACAGCCCCCGTCTTGACCATGCCCGATATCACCAAGGATTTTGATGTGTACTGCGATGCATCAAAACTTGGTTTGGGAAGTGTGCTGATGCAGGAAGGCAAGGTGATAGCTTATTTGTCAAGGCAACTTCGACCGCACGAGATGAACTACCCCACGCATGACTTAGAGCTTGCTGCTTGTAGTTCACGCCACGAAGACCTGGCGCCACTATCTAGTGGGAAATCGCTGCTGAAATCTACACCGACCACAAGAGCTTGAAGTATATTTTCACTCAGCGGGAGCTGAATATGAGGCAGAGTAGATGGATGGAACTTATCAAGGACTACGATCTCGGTATTCATTATCATCCCGGTAAATCCAACGTCGTAGCTGATGCCCTTAGTCGAGAACCCTGTTCGTTGAACGCCCTGATCAAAATTGCTCAACCCAAGCTGTATGAAGAACTTGAGGAGTTTGGCCTCGAACTGGTTAGCCATGGTTTCCTGGCAAATCTTGAGCTGAAGCCTACTTTATTCGATCAAATCAAAGAAGCTCAAGTGGGTCATGAGAGTATTGAAGGAATCAAGCGTAGAATGGATAGGGAAGAAGTTCCAGGTTTTGAAATTGACGCCAAAGGAGTTTTGTGGTACAAAGGACGCCTCTGTGTGCCCAATATTGAAGACCTGAAACAACTCATCTTGAAGGAAGCCCACGACACCCCCTACTCAATCCACCCCGGAGGAACCAAGATGTATCAAGATCTCAAGAAGCAATTTTGGTGGCACGGTATGAAGCGCGAGATAGCCTTTTTCATTGCCCGATGTGATGTGTGCCAGAAAGTGAAGGCTGAACATCAGCGACCAGCTGGATTACTCCAACCCCTCAAGGTCCCTGAATGGAAATGGGAAGAAGTTGGAATGGATTTCATTACGGGACTTCCTAAATCTCAGCGTGGTCACGACTCCATCTGGGTTATTGTCGATCGACTTACCAATGTTGCACATTTCATCCCCGTCAAAGTCAGTTACCACGGAACCAAGTTGGCTGATCTCTACATGTCCCGAATAGTGAGTCTTCATGGAGTTCCTAAGAGAATAGTTTCCGATCGTGGCACGCAGTTTACGTCGAGATTCTGGAAGAAGCTGTTCGTCTCACCCGAAGAAGAAAGATTAAATTCTGTAAAGTCCAGTGGACTAACCACTCCGAGGAGGAAGCCACTTGGGAACGAGAAGATCAGCTTCGGAAGGATTTTCCCGCACTCTTCAGTTCTTAGCCACCGAATCTCGAGGACGAGATTCATTTTAAGGGGGGAAGGTTTGTAACAACCCAACTTTTCTGCATTGATTTAAAAATTTGGAATGCAAATTTTTGGGCCAACAAAAACTTTTTCTGTTTCCAACTTTGCATGCATATAGTTGATCTTGCACTTGATTGTAGGATGTGTGTGTTACTTGTGAAGATTACATTGTGTGTCAATCACTAAAAACCCTAAAACTTTATCTTCATGTGACCCCTTTTTATTTCTAGTTTTAATTAAATAAATCATGACACAAACCCTTGGAGCATTTCACCTTTCTCTCTATTTACTTGTGTGATCAAAAATTTCTATTTTCACTAAACCCTAAAACCCTCTTCTTGTGTCACCCCTTCTCAAAATCTGGTTTTATTTATTTGACCCTTGCCAAAACCCTTGAAGCAAGTGATCACATTTCATGTGATCATGATCTTCCAAGACCATGATTTTCTCCAATTTTCCTCCACCCTTTCTTTGTCATCTTTTCTTCAAATAATATTCTGTAAATTCCTCTAGCCTTGTGCAACTTACCTCATCTCATCTTCATCTTTTTCTTGATCTATACCACTTGAGGTTGCTCTTGCCAAAATTCTAAAAAGGTGCCCAAATCAAGAAATGGTCATTTATACCATTCCCTTATTATTATTATTTTTCTTTCTTTTCCATGGATTTCTTTTTCTCTCATGCACCACAAACCTCCCACTCATATTCCACATGTGTGCACACCCTCCCATGCCACGAGCAAGTGAAGAAAGGAGAGAGATGAGAGAGTGGCCGGGCTGGCTTGTGTAGTAGGAGTGCATGCAATCCATGGACATGAGTCCAACAACATCTAGCCAAAACCACCCCCTCTCTCTCTCTCTCTGAATCCTGCTGCCCTCTCTCCACCTTGGACACCCATGCGTCCTGTTACATCATCCGTCTCACATCTGCATCCTTGTCCCTAGCTCCCTATCTCCCTAGCTCTCCCTTGTCCCCTCTTCCCATTTGGACACACCCGAGATGGTCGGCACCCCTCTCTCACGTGTGCTACAGCTCTCACAGGCCTTGGCTCTAGAGGACGCCTCCCTGTACTCCATCTCGCCTCCCAGACAAGCCCAGCGAGGCCATGCAGTCCCTCAGGACTTGCACGCTCGTGCGCCCCGGTGGTGACCACGCGCGCGCACAGACCTGGGTGCGACCACGCCGACCTCCCCCACATCCCCCGTGTGTTCTTCTGACCGTGGTGCATCCCCTGTGAGCGAGAGGGACCAGACACACATGATAAGCATGCTCAGCGTCGCTCCCTCCTCTCTCTCTCTGCACGCTCTCGTCCGTGCCCTGGCGTCGTCGTTTTGTCGAACCCGTCGCAGACGACGCGACCTCTCCTGGCCTGGCATCTCCCCCGCGCTCCCGACGCTCGCTTCCTTCCAACACAGCTCGCCACGGCCTGGACGCGCAGCAGCACCGTCCCGCACGACCAATCGCGTGCTGCCGCCCACCGTGCACCGCCTCGCCGCACCGTGTCCACCGTGCACCGCCCGACGCGGTATAAAAAGGCACAGGCCTCCCCCGTCCAAACCCTCTCTCCACCAGAACCCTCTCCCACCACCAGCTCGTCTCCCAAGCGGAGAGGAGCTTAGCTGCTCCCTGCTGCTCGTGCGCTTGCTCGACGTCGTCGGTAGCCGCCGTAGTACGGTGGAGGTTGCCGTCGCTGCCGCCCCTCTCCGCCTCTCCTCTCTAGCTCCCTGGATGCGCCCCTCACTTCCCTATTAACGCGCCCTTTTCTCTGGACAGCGGAGCTCCTGACGCCGGCGCCATCAACTTCACACCGACACGGCTGTCACCGTCGCCGCCCTGAACTCCGGCGTGCATGCAGTTTCTGCGAGGCCCCCTGCACGGCGGAAGCTCTTCCGCATCTCCGGCGACGATTCCCTTCATCCCCGACCCCTCCGGCGAGCACCCTGGACGTCGCCGCTGCTGAGCCGTCGCGGCTGTCGCCTTCCTCGACGCGGGGCGCGCACAGTTCGTGCTGACGCCCTGGAGGCAGCACCCGCTCGCGCGCAACGCCGGCTGAGCCGTACCTAGCTCCGCCGAGTCTCCACTCCGCCCCTGCATCTCCGGCAAGCCCCACGGTGAGCTTCTCCCCCTCTCTCCGTCGTTGAATCGCGACAGCGCCGCCGTCCGTCGTTCGTCGCAGAAGGAACGGGCCAGGATCGTTGGATCCTGATCCCTCGGCCGCATGCAGGCCCGGTGCATGCATGGCCAGCAGCCCGCTGGCCCACGCATCGACGTGGCCAGCCACGTCTCGGCAGTTTAAACTGCCGGCTCCCGCGCGTCCTCGCCACTGCTGGGCTAGCCAGCGAGCCCAGCTGGGCCGTTCCCTCACTTCTGGCCCATTTCCGTTTAAAGATTTAAACTCTGAACTTCCCTCCAAAGTGTGACTCGTAGGTTTTCAAATTCTGTAAATTCCTCGATGATCCAAATTTGACAATTCAAGTTGCTGTTAGCTCGTGAATAAATTCTTAACCACAAACAAATGCATGCATGTGATGTTTGGGTGTAGATCTGTGTAGATAAATCTAGTACTAGAATGTTGCAGTATGGCCATATTAAATATTATGAGTTGTGTATAGACCCTTTTTGCATGAGGTCAATTATGTTGTGCTGCAGATGTGAGTAACTTTCTTTTGGCACTGGTCCCACTTGCAGAAGCTTTCTGGTTATTGTTTGGTTCACAAATTAAATATCAACCAGAGAGATATTCTGTGATTTTTAATTTGAAAACTACAAATGATTTTGGAGCAAACCAAAGGGCTACTGCAACATATAATGTTAGAGTACTTTTGTGCAAAAGGAAATATTTTTAAGAGTGTTATTTTAATTCTGGGGATTTTATTACTGAAACAGTATACCTTTTCAGTATTTGATTTTTGTAAATTATTTTACAAATCAGAAAAATGCCAAACCAGTGGGGTTGGATCACATTTAACATTAGCTATCCAGGGGTATGTTTGGTTTTGGTTGGTGATGCTCTGATACTGGTGTGGCTAGCTAATTGTGTGATCTGGTTTCTGTCTCATTTAAATTGTGTAAATTATTCAAAAAATTATTTGCAAGTGATTCCTGTGCAAGTGTGTTATAAATTTTGTTAGCTTTCAGTAGGTATGCTGAATGTATTTTTGTGACTCACAGAAAGATTTATACAATTTAAATGGTTCTTAAGTCATTTCTGGAATTGTAAAAATCATATCTTTGGTTTTAAAAATCATAAATTAGTGAAACCACTTTCAGTAGCTTGCATTTGTAAACCTTTACATAGTGTGATTTTTCCAAATTTTTGTGTGCACTATTCTGGAATGGTTTGTTGATTCGGTGTGTGCTTGTTTCTTTTTTATTTTATTTTGCGACGCTAGATTCGAACGCCGCCGAAAATAAAGGAGGAGGTGAATTTGGAGGATTTGAGGAAGAAGGCCAGGGACACTTTGCTGATCAAGGCAAGCCACCTCTTGATGCATGTCTCATCCTAATTATCTTACTCTTGCATTATCACGGGTTTTGATAAATCGCATGTCTTTTATTTATTTATGTGAGTGGTTCCGTCACTCAAAGTTTTATTATTCCACCCTTACGGGTGCAGCCCTCATGTTACCTACTGATTACACACTTACTAGTGATGTGGTGCTTAGCACCTTATCATCCTTGTCACCGCTTTTCAAAGAAAAGTCGGACTATAGGTCGGGAGCCCTCTTTAAAAAGGTTTGTGAAAATGTTTTCAAGAAAGAGGTGTTTCGAAAACCTTGGAATGGGGTAGCCCTGCCCAAGTGTGAGTTTATGAAAAGGAAAAGGTTTTTGGGAAGAAAAGCTGCTGGAGGCAAGTGGAGAAAATTGTTTTCGAAAAACTTTGGTGACTGAGTACCTAACCGGACCTAGCCAGTACAACCACATTACCCTTTAGTGGGACGGGGCGTAGCGTAGTAGTTTGTCTCGCCTTAGTTTGAGTCCTGCAAATGTAGTGGCAGTCCGACCATGGACGCTTCGACCGGGGTTCTTCCCATGAGAAGGGACGCAACCTATTTGCCTGTTTAGGTACGCGGGGTACAACTTATGAGCTCCCATTGAAAGATGCCTAAGTGGTTGGATGGCATTCCGGAGGGTCGAGTGTGCTGGGGACCTTGCTACTCCTGGACAGCCCTCGGACTCTGGTGTTGGGAGGTACAACTCATTCGGCATGTCTTAGGCTAAGGCGAGCTGGCGAAAAACTACGATCGGGTACTTGTCGTGGCATATGTTGTTATGCGGGGATGATGCCCACACGATGAGTATCCGGATCTTGTGGGGAAAGTGTACAACCTCTGCAGAGTGTAAATCTATTCGAATAGCCGTGTCCGCGGTTATGGACATGGGAAAGGCTGTTGCTTGGCATTGAAGGAGTTTTGTGTTTACAAAAAGTATTTTCCAAAAAGGTGTTGGAAATGTACCTGGGAGGTACAGAAAGATTCCAGTGGGACTGGTGGAGATGTACCTGGAAGGTACGGTGGGAAGTTGAAATTGTTTTGGTCATTCCGATGGCCGGAAAAGAAAATGGGTCTTCCTTACCTATTAGTTTTCAAATAAACATGTTTTCAAAAAGGTTTTCAACAAAGGTATATAGATGCCATACTCTCGAGAGGAACCACCTCTCGCTCCTTGTCGCCCTAGTATAGTGCCTGTTCCTTGCTACTGCCATATTGCATATCCTTTATTTCTCTCTAAGGTGGTTTGCGAGTACATTCAAAAGTACTCATTGGCATTGTTGTCCTGGCTATTTACTTGGCCAGACTTTGAAGAGGAGTACTACGAAGGCGAAGAGTACGACGCCGAAGACGCGAACTAGGACGCTCTCCCAGTCAGCCGCCTGTAGGGTAAAGGCCTGACTTGGGTTCCACCGCTGTTTGGAGTCAAGATGTTTCCGCTGCTGTTTGTGGAATTACGGCATTGATGGCCGAGGTTGTAAGACTTCCGTAATACTTTTAATTCGGTACTATAATGGATGTTGTAATCTGGTATCAGTTCGGTTATGTATTCACGATGGAATGATCTTGGGATCGTGAAATTGTATGCATAACAGGAGTTCTGGACTGGTAAGTCCGGGGCCCCACAGGACCCACATGTCATCCTCTATGGAGCAAGCATGGTGAGATATCGTCATCTTCATGCACCATGTACATCGTCTCCATGATCCCGGAGAACTCGTCCTCGAAGGCGTCCTCAAATTGTCCCTGTGAGCGCACCAAACATAAGAGGACACCAAAGAGGGAGAGGTTAAGGTGTTAGCCAAAGCGATGTCCTCCATGGACCTATCATCTACCTCTCTCAACTCACTTTGTGTATCACTCATGTCCTTCAATTGGAAGCACTCAAACTGATAAGGGGTTGCCCGATCTTCTCAGTAAGCGACGGGTGGTGATGAACACGTGATGGTAGCAGCGGATGAAATCGATGATGATGAGGAGGATAACTTGTATGACGCCGACGAAGTCTCTCGCATGTCCACTGATGCCAATGCAACGACTCTCAACCCTGCAAGATATTCGCAACTCCACACACTTGCGCACGTAACCGCCGACCACGAAGCGGTAAATTGCAATCTTCTAATCCCCAATGGATACAACGGATCACACACAAACTTTCAGTAGCATAAAACTCCAGATCGATGCGAATTGGAGAGTAGTATTCAATAGTTTTGCAGAGCAAACAACTAAGAACTAGGGTTTATCTTAAACGTGGGAAAATCAAACTGGATTTCTGGTTGCATACGAACTCGAAAAAAAACGCATAATATATCAAAATGTTCCCACGAAAAATCTACATCCGAATTCACCAGGGCTTGCCCGGTTGGACAATTTTTAGAATCTCAAAATTCCAAAAGGAGTAAAAAGTTACGGGCAGTTAAAGATTTTTTGCTGCAAAAATAGAAAAAAAGAAAAAAAAAATTCTGTGGCGCACCCAAGTGCCGTGCGCCACGGAATTAGCGTCCAAATTTGAAATTTCTGGCGCACCTTCTCCCCATTCTCTCCACTTCTCCCCTTCTCCACTTCTCCTCCTCTCCTCCTCCTCTTCTCCTCACTTCTCCTCTTATGCAAGCTTCTCCTTCACTCCTCCTCCTCCCTCCTCCTCCTCCTCCTCCTCACTCCTCCTCCACCACCCACCACACCACCACCTCCTCCTCCTCCCGGCCTCCTCCTCCTCCTCCTCCTCCTCCACCACCACCACCACCACCACCTTCTCCGGCCGGCCTCCTCCTCCTCCTCCTCCCACCACCACACCACCCACCTCCTCCTCTCCTCCTCCTCCGCACCACCACTACCACCTTCTCCTCAGTGACCTCCTCCTCCTCCTCCACCACCACCTGCTGTACTCCTCAGTAGGCCTCCTCCTCCTCCTCACTCCACCACCACCTGCCTCCTCCAGAGCCCGGCCGGCCTCTACTCCAGTGACACCCTCCTCGGAGCCGGCCTCCTACTCGGCGACCTCCTCCTCCTCCCGAGTAGAAGCCTCACTCCACTACTCCGGCGGCCGACGGCCTTCTCCTCCTCCTCCTCCTCCCCCTCCTACCACTCCAGCGACTGGCCGGCGGCCACCCCTCCTCTTCCTCCATCACCTCTTCTTCCTCCACCACCACCTCCGCTCCACCGCCACCACCACCACCACCACCACCACCACCACCACCACCACCACCACCACCACCTCCTCCTCTGGCTGTCCTTCTCCTTCCACCCACCACCACCTAGCCTTCCAGTGAGTTAAAAAATTAAATTTCAGCGGCCCAGATCACAGTCTAGATCTACATGCATATTTTTAATTTCAAAAAAAGTCTGTGGCGCACCACCG
>NC_061513.1:60740134-60794038 GCF_022539505.1 Lolium rigidum | reverse complement strand
TCCAACAAAAAACACCGTAGATAAACATCCTCCTACGCTCCTTGCTGGGATACGACATATAAACCGGAAATAATACTTCCACGAAAATATGCACGAATGATCTTGTGTTCTTGCAGGCCATCAAGCTATTTTCTGGCGCCGTTGCAGGGGAGCTAAGCGCGGGGTGTTTGTTTCTTGACACTTGTAAGTTTTGATGAGTTCTGTTGAGGACAGAGGTTCCACGGGCTCAGGTAGAGTTTATCTACCAAAATTTATTGATCGAGTACCAGACTCTAGATGTCTGGAATTTATTCAAAATCTAGCTAATTCATGTGTTGTAGACGTAAACAGTTTAAGTACCATGATGGAAAACTTATCTATCACATCTAAGGCAGCAGGGCCTAGCAAAGCTTTAGGGTAATATGGAACTCCTTCAACGTTAGTTGCAAAAAATCCTATTGTTTATCCTGATGTTATGGGCATTGAATATGAGATTAATCCTGAGTTACTAATTATGTTGGAAGATAATGCTTTTCAGGAGAAGAACATGAAGATCCAAGCGTTCACTTAACTAGAGTGAATGATATATGTGAGGTGGTTGGACCTAATAATTTGCCAAAAGATTTCTTACTTCTTAAACTATTGTGTTTGTCCTAAAAGGACAAGGCATTCCAATGTTTGCAAGCCTTACCAAGAAATACTATTGCTACCTGGAGAGATTGCATTAAAGAATAGATGAATAGATTTAATCCTTTCTATAAGACTATGCAGGTTAAAAGGTAGATTATTAATTTCTTCCAGTATATTGAAGAGAGCTTTGCTCAAGCTTGGGGAAGATTCTCCGGATTACTTATGAGGGTTCCCAACCACGGTTTCATGGACCATGTTATCTTACAATATTTTTATGTAGGTCTTAATGATGAATCTAAAAAAATGGTTGATGCATGTGCAGGAGGAACTCTGAATTCATTAACCTATAAGGAGGAAGTGAAACTTTTCGCCGATAGAGCTTATAATGATGAGCAATACAATCCTTTAGGTGAGGTTGAATCAAAGAAAGGTATGCTCTTTATAACCCCTGAACGTATGCCTGCAGTTAAAAATTCAATGGAAGAGAAAGGTATACCAACTAAGCTAGCAACTTAAAGCAAGACTAATGAACTATATGCTAATGTAGTTAAGAATAATCTTCACATAAGAAATAAAAAAATGTTGCTATCAACAAACTGAATTTAAAGATATAATGTTTCGACAACTAACGCTCCACAAGAGAGATATAAATGCTTTAACAGGAATACTAGAAGATTTGAGTCATGCAACTAAGCACTCAAGTAAACATCTTGACATGGTTCAAGTACAATGTGACCAAATAGCTAAAGCTCAAGCTTTGATTTTAAGTTAAAAATATTTTAGTAAAGCTATTTCTACTAATATTGTTACAAGACGAGGTACAGAAACGCAGGAACCTACAGGTCCAGTTTGGTATCAAGAAGAACAGGCTTGCAAAGCCAAAGAGCTGGAAAGAATGAGCCAAGAGGAGAAACACCTTTGTGATGCTTTTGTTGATGCTCTTGGTAAACTTGGTTTAGAACTTCCGTTGGCATATTCTATATTAGTTTCTACATACACTAAATTTCTTCGAGATATTCTTAATAGAAAAAATAAATTAACTACAATTGTGGCTATGATGACTAGCTATGGAGATAAAACCCCAACTAAACTATGTGATCCTGGCATACCAACCATTACTTGTGCAATAGGAAAAAAACTAGTATAAATAATGCTCTTTGTGACCTAGGTGCAGGTGTTAGTGTGATGTCATATATGACCTTTATAAGAAACTAGGCCTAGGAGATTATTCTCCTATATCCATTACTTTGCAAATGGCGGATAAGACAACTAAGATGCATGTGGAATGATAGAAGATGTTTTACTCAGAATTTATAAACATGTCATACCCACTGACTTCATAATCCCAGATATGCCTCATGATAATAAATTATCTATTATATTAGGGGGACCATTTTTTAGTACTACAAGAGCAAATGTTGACTGCAATGGGGGGAAGATTGTTTTCAATATTTATGATGATCAGTACTTCCCTAAGAAGTTAGAAGAGGAAAATTATGTGCCACCTGGTAAGCGCACCTAAGAGATAAATGTTATTGATAGTGGACAACTTACAGGAGGTTTCACTCATTGAAAATATACTTAAAGCAACGGGTGAGCCTTTAATAAAATGCTTGATGGGAGTCAACCCATCTTTTTCTCTCATTGCAATTTGAATTTCTTATAGTATTTTGATTATTTCTTTCTAGATATTAGGATCTCGCTAATAAATTCTGCTTAGTTTTGATGATCTGCAGAAGCTCTCGATGAAAAAGACTAAAATGAGAGATTATAAGGAAAAGGGAAACAAGATTACTAAAACAGTGGCTTTAACGGACGTCGGTACGGCGGGGTACGATCGTACCATCCGCCCGTACCAGATAAACAACATCCCTCCTGGTTATTGTCGAAACTCGCTCTAACTTTAGCGGACAGTGGTACGAGTAAATCCGACCATACCATCTGCCCATACCAGTTCAGCTCAAAAACTTCGAAAACACACCCGAGGAACCAGTGTGTTTAGCAGGCATCGATAAAAGGATATACACCCGTATCGTCCGCCCGTACCAGATTCAGGTATGTGATCCTGAACGAACTGACGCATCCAACAGTGGCGACCACCGGTACGGGCAGGTTTGCCCCCTACCATCCACCTGTACAGCGTGGACGGCTTCGTCAAGGCGTCGGGCTAGCCGGGAAAAACTCCCCCAACGAGCCATTCTTTCTCTCTCTCTCAAAAACTCAAACCCTAATCCCCTGGAATCATCGTCGCTGATTTCGTTTGTTTGAGTTGGGGATTCTTCACATCGGTACGTTTCTCACTCGATCCATGTGTTATTTCCAGCAGTGAACGGTTGAATATATCATATTGGATACCTAGATGAGTTCATAGTTTTTTAAATTTTTTGTAGATTTTACACGTTCGAATTCAAAGTTTGTGCGTGTAATCGTTGTATAATACCATAGAAACCTAATGCCTATACTTTTGCTATGAATTTTTTTGCAGCACAATGAGTTTCAGCGGTATGTTCCGTAAGAGCTCAAGCAGTGGAGCTGGTGGCTCGAGCAACCACCACGACTCGCCGAAGAAGCCGCGGAAGGATAAGGAGGTGCCCGATACCGACTTCAACAAGGAGTACAAGCGGTTGTCCACCTGCAAAGTAATCCTGACGAAGTGTGTCAATCAGGAGTTTCTCACCGCCCAAGGCCTCAGCAGTGACTTCACCACGCTGGTGAGCAACACCAGCATGGAGGTCTTCTCGTCACTCAACTGTGACACGTACAAGCGTGCCATACTCGAGTTTCTCGTGACCTTCCACGACGACCTCACCGTTCTAGGGAGAGACACCGCTGTGAGTTTTTCATTGAGCAGTGTAATGCATTGTCTTACATTTGTGGAGTTTTGTGGTTGCTTCAGGTTCTCCACTACTGGAGAGCTCGATATTACTGAGGAGGTTGTCCAGGAGGCGGCAGAAGCCTAGCAACGTATTTATGTGCACGGGAACTTGAACTATCTGCGGAAGAAGTCCGCCACCATCCAGAACCCTACCATTTGTTACTTCGCCACTTTTTTGGCGAATTCCATCTTCGGAATGGGAGATATCGGGTCCATGGCTAACCCGAGATAAGCGTCATCTTCAGCGCTCTACCCCAACATGAAGCACATAATGAACCTTGGTGCCCTTCTCATTCAGCACTTCCACCGACAAAGGCCGGCAAACACAGGTGATATCCGTTGTGGTGGGTTAATCACCCAAATTGCTTACTTCTGTGGTCTCACGATTCCTCCGGGCAGTCATATCATGGGCAATAAGTATTTGGATAATAACCATATGGATAGTACCAAGTTTCTTGGGGTTTACAGGGAGGACCCCCAATTTCGTGCATATCAATTTTATTTTGAGGCTAATGGTGAAATGGTCCAAGAGTTGTTGCCTTTCTCTGGTGCTTTTGGTCTTCCAGGGAAGAACACTTGGGTGCTTTCGCCGGATGAGTTCCATGCTTTGAAGGTGGCGGCTGGACGAGCACCAGCCCCCGGAGGTGACGTTGTTTAGGAGCAGCAAAATGATCAAGCTTGGGATGATGACCAACAGTGGGGAGACTAGGGAGGGGGTGACTACAGTCAAGCCCATCAATATCAGCAGTACCAGCAGCCACCGCAGCAGCCCTACATGCAGCCACAACCTGGATAGGACTACGTCCCGAGGGAGTAGTACGACACCTTGGTGGGTCATGTCGGCGATGTGGAGAGCACATTGCACGACGTGAACGCCAACGTGCTGTCTCTCACCCAGAGCTTCAGAGAGTTCTCCGGCCAGCAGCTTCCAGGACTACTACCTGCCGCCGTAAGGTGGTGGTGGTGGGCAATTATCCAAGTTAGGATAAACACCTAAGCTTGGGGAGGTTAAGTCCTCCACCTTTGCATTCATATTTCAGTTTATTCTTTTCGTTTATTTTCTTTTCTTGTTGTTCGCATGTTTAATTCTTGTTTTGCATCTACAATCAAAAACACACAAAAAAATTAGTTAAAATTTTATTGTTATTTGCATGATTACTTTTTTTTTTGCATTTATATCTGAAAAACAAAAAAAATTAGTTAACTTTCTTCGTTTTTATTTGTGTGAAGCTCTCCTTATATTTTCTTTGAAATCTCTTTGAGTTATTCACTTCCAGTGGCTTTGTGATGGGAATGAAAGGGATAAAGACTCGGGTATAAGGCAAGCAAGTGATATGAGGTATTATTTATCATTTTCGCTCTTGTTGTAATTTCATTTGTGATCATATGATTATTTGCTTGGTTGCACTCTAGTCTTGCTCCCCACTTAGCTTGTTGTCATATAAATTTCATTCCCATGCTAGTGTCACTACTTTGGTTTTGCTTCACAATCATTGATTGAGGTATGAAAAACAACCGCAATTGGATCCAATTCCAATTATTTTTATAACAAGAACAAGCATCTCTTGATGACTTTGGTGCCATGTGTTTGTCTTAAGGCTTTAATCTTGGTAGTGCTCAACCACATATCTCGATGAATTGATTTGATATCACTCATGATAGGAATGTTTGATTGAAGTGAAATCTAATAGTGTCTAAGCTACATGCCAAACTTTAATGTTGTGAATCAATGTGAGATATTGTTTTACGTGTGTCAACACTTGAATCAATGCATGACATAGTTTTACCCGTGTCAGCATGCTATGATGCACACTCTTGGGACACTAGCAACTCCACTAGCCCCATGATGTCGCAACTTTACCAAAGAGTCACCCATGGCCCTTGCTTGGAAACTATCATCGGAATCCAATTTATTACTTCAAGGTCTTGTCATGAGCTTGTTACTATTAGATGGATTTTCTTGAAAGACAATGAGGGGATTGGGTTTTGGAGAGTCATGATTCTTGATGTGAAGGTCAATGATTTGCTCTAAGATTAACTCTCTTTTGACTTATACATGTGCACCCTTAATTTAATCAAAGCATTCATTGCTTAAAATTCCAATTTCACTCGCAATAAGAAGAGAGGCACCAAAACAATGCATTGGCGATCTTAGCTAAACTCTTGACACTTTCTATGGGTTTAGAATTTATTTTGATTGATGAACTACACATGGCTAGGACGCTACATTAGGTGCAACCGTTTGAATATCTTATGATCATGATTAAAGTTGCAAGGTTTTTGGAGATGAATTTAATATTGCTTCGGACTTGTGAGATCTTCTACTCAAGTTTATTTCTCGCTATTATTCTTTTATCACTTTGTCACTTGAGGGCGAGTAACAGCTGATCTTGGGGATGTTGATAGCTCCAAATTCCGATGCTTTTTACTATGGATTTTCCACAACTTATCTATTGGTTTCATTGGCTTTTCATTGGATTTTGTGTTTCAACTAATGCTAATATCCCAATCAGGTGAAACCTTGCTTTTGAATTATGTATTTCAGGAAACCATCATATCTGGAAGGTCCGAGGACATTTATGGGCTAATTGCAACGAAATAAAGACATTTCCTTTTGAAGTCAAATCCATCCTAGTGACACAGGAGCTTTAACGGGCATCGGTACGGGTGGAGGTGACTGTACCACCCGCCTGTACTGGTTGGCGCCGCCTTCCACTTATCAAACCAAATCCTTTCCGTGAAGGCGAGACAACGAAAAACACAACACAACAGCCACCATTCGCACCGCGTAACAGAAGAGATCTGATCTGAAGAAGGAGAAGACCATCCTCGACTCCACTAAAGATAAATCTCATCAAGATCACCAGCTCATCCACTACACCCCACTTGTGCTGAGAGAGAGAGAGAGAGAGATTCATACTTGTAAGATTAGGGATTGAAACCTCTATTCCTTCTTGGTTTGTATTTGATTTTATCTTCAACTATTGTGGCTTGCTACGGTAATATCAAGATGAACTCCATTTACTTTGCTCTGATATCATTATGTTATTCTCCTCTCATGTGTGAGTAGATCCCATTGGCATGGGAGATGTAGGGGATTATTGGTGAGATGTGATGTGCCAATTTTATTTCACCCATTTGTGAAGTTATGATTAAGATGATTATATATGAGTATGAATGTTTATGTGCACCTAATGTTGTTATCTAATTTAAGAGCCCAGATAGCATGATCTCAAGAACTCATAAACAGGAACTTTTTTGCTAGTGAATCAACGACCCTCGAGTGACACGACCGATATCAAAGAGGATCTAGCAATACTCGAGGAATCACAAGGAACCACCGAGCTTAAACCTTTACTTTGGTTTAACCTCCTTAATAGATGTGCTGACAATGGCTTTGGTAACAGGTAGAAATATTATTGGAGGAAGATTAAATCTACCAAGAAAAATCTTTCTCTCTTATGGGTTGCTTGCCTTCTCAGATATAAATAGGAAGAATCATATTCACTTATCACATTTATTCCACAAGGCACATTGACTATCGCCATGAACTGAATCACCCCGCGCCTACCTTTTCACCTGCAGAAACCCGTTTATATGTTATTAGTTGTTTATTTTTATGCACTTTACTTTATTGCATTATCAATACTCCAAAATCCTTTACACTCACCACTTACCATTCAATTCTTGCAGTCAATTCACCTAAGACTTGTGACACCTTTGGTGTGACAGAAACACCGCAGATAAACATCCTCCTACGCTCCTTGTTGGGATACGATATAAAACCAAAAATAATACTTCCACAAAAATATGCACGAATGACCTTGTGTTCTTGCAGGCCATCAACAATTCATATAAAGAGATAGAAGGCATGATCATTGCAATGGTAAGAAATGTGTACAAGTGCAATCCACAAAGGGTTGAGATTACAACAAGTTGAAAGGGGCAATCAATGGAGGGTGCAATATATGATGGTGTTGATGGAGATCGATGTCGGTGCCTCCTTATCCTAGGTCTCTTATTCTTCTCCCTTCTATGGTGTGGTGGTGATGGTGGAGATCTTGTGGCGGTGGCTATGGAGGTGGTGGAGCGGCAGGGCTCCGCCATGGCTGCACGGATGCAGGCTCGGGCCCACGGGAGTGTGGCCCGTGCGGCCGCACAGAGCCCCAAATTTTGGGGGGCCCGAAATTCCTAAGTTGGCCTTTAATATAGACTATATTTCTACACGTCAGAGTAAAATCACATAAGTTTGCTAGTCCAATTGGATGCACGGTTTAGAGATGCAAAGTTATAAGGAGGAGGTTGCAAGATCGATACACAGTGCTCCTATATTGATTGGCGCTGCTCCTTTTTTTTAGGAGGTTGGAAGTTCGATTCCAGCCGACAGCGCTCCTTCCTCCCTTCTTTTCTTTTACTTATCCATGCACTGATCGGTGCTGCTCATTTTTTTCTTCCTTTTCTCCAACTTATTCCTATTCTAATTGATGCATATGATACAAATACTTGATTATTTATTTTACTAACATTGAATAAACTCACAAGCCGCATGTATAATCACACTGTATCCACTTTTGAAATAAATTTCTAATTCAAGTCTTAAACATATCAGAAAGTTTTGAGACATAATTGTATTTTTCTTGGGATAACTTACTTTTGAGACAAATTTCTAATTCATGTATAAATCCTTTGTAATTTGATATAGTGGTGTTGCATTCCTCTCATGAGGAAGTTCTTATAATGGGTTTGTCTATATACATGTACTTCTTGAGATAGTTTTAGTGCTATAAGCTATTGAGATTATGAAAGTATTTTTCTAGTTTTTAAAATCCAAATAGTTTAAATGCATCAAAACCATTAGATGTAGGTCTTTTTGGTTGGACCACAGGTACGATCGGGTTTTTAATTATATGTTTCCTCTTAAAATAATTTTCAGACGATCTTAGCACAACTTCAGAATCTACGGTGTTGAAAGCAGTTCTTTTCCCGCAAATAAAAAGAAATTAGTTCTTTAGTTTGAATATCCACCTACGACATATATTTGTCATAAATTCTAATTATTTATATTTGTCTAGTAAAATAGAACCTCGTTTTAAAGTTCCGCACAGGGCCTGGATTTTGCCGGCCCGGCACTGCACGGATGAGTGATGATCTCTCCCTTGCTTGGCTCCCCACTCCTTTGTAGGCCTAGGAGGGTCCTCCTTATGCCCCAATCCACCCCAATGACATAGGGAAGGACAACGAATGATCAAAGGCGGATTCAATGAAGAAATACGGGAGTTTGCGAGGTTTGCATCGCTTGGAACACGTGGTACGGGCGGGCGGTACGACTGGACTCCCGTCGTACCAATGGCCGCCATACTTTCATATGCTTTGGTATTTTGGCCACCATTTCTTCATGCAAACTCCGATTGATGTGTTCTTTGGCTCATCCAGCTCGTATGTATGAGGGATACAACAACATGGTATTGGATATTTATTTTAAGATAATGGAAAAAACATCGCCTTTTCCACTCCTCAAATGGATAAGTCTGTTACATCTAGTTCCTCCATATTATGTCCTCTTTTCTCCTCTTGCATTTCTTTATTCATAATCATCAGTAACATCTATGCACATATCAAAGACAAGAAAAAGTGATAAAATTATACCTAAACTACTAGTTGTGCACAACTCATATGAAAACGAGTAATCATGTGTAATAGGCATAGTTGCAGCTAGATTAAGCATGCGAATGAGTGGTAACTATGAATAAAGTGTGCTCTAAAAGTGTACATAAATTATATCAGATATCAATATCACTTCCTGGAAGAGATGGTGTGATTGTCTCTTGAGTATTATGCACCATAGCCAGAAGATCTTCCATGATGTGGGGTTGTATCGTTGTTCCACAACGGTGATCGTTGCACCAACGCTCAACGCAGGTGAAGGAGAGATTCCACAAATGCGATGGTAATCTTGCAGCGTGGCAACCTTGTCCTCATGAGCTTGTGGGTGTGTCCTGCTAGGTAGGCGCGTAGCATCTTGCCCATGATAATCTTCAAACTGTGGCACCTGAGGAGGGTTGCCACACACATGTGGTGATGGCGGAGGAAGCACTGTATACGGAACCGACCGTATCCCAGGCAATAAATATATATGTCTTACATCCCAGCGACACGCAGTTTCTAGTGCCTCTTCCAATAAAATACCCAATTCCACAACAATAGCTAGATCGATAGAACAATGTAGTATGACAGCGGCAAGAATGTCACGATGCATACCATCAATGTAATGTGGTATGATGTGATATTATGTATTAGAGAACTAAATTTGCTAGTGTATTCTATGATAGTTCCAATTTATTGCAACCTATTGAATTGTCTAAGATAGTGCTGAAATTTTGCGTGACCAAGTTGGGTGCAAATGTTTTAAGCAAACTCCTTCCAAACTAGGAAATGCAGATTAGCTTCTGACGAATGCAGCAATCACAACGCGTCATTGATGAAATACATGGATGCACATGGCACCCATTTCTCTAGGTTCATAGCACAGAGGGAAGTCAACTCGAGGCGAAGGTGGAAATCAACTGGAACACGACCCCCAATGAAAATTAGACGAATCACAATCTAGGCCTAGGATGTGTTTCTTACCCTTAGTGAGAACTCCGCGTAATGATCTAGGTTCATCATAGTGGTTACCTTGTGGAGTCGATCCGTCTTGGTGTCTACCTAGCCTGTGGCCGTCGCCACCATGTCCATCAGCATGCATGTCCATTTACTTAAGTAGGAAATATATTAATATAGAGAAGATACCAATTCCAGCCAACCTCTAGACCAACAAAATGTCACGAAGACATCAGAATGCACACAACATGTAAAAGAAAAAGGAAATAAAACGCCTCGTAGCGTTCAACTACTTGCAGCAGCAGCCCACAAACCACCGCCAAAAACAACACCTGGATACAAAAAAAAGTTCTCTAAAAGACACTCCTCCATGAAGGGAAACAGTTCACAAGTGTCACCGTTGCCCAATACAAGATCTTAGATTTTCACCTTGAAGAAAGTATGATCTCTTAAAACAATATCTTTAGCAAAGCCATTACGAGTCACAACCAATATTTGTCAGACCTTAGGTTTTCACCCTGAAAGTCAAGGCTTGGCACTCTCTAGTCACTCTACCAGCTTGTACTTTAAGAAGGCATTTAAAAACAATATTAGCATCACTTGAAATACCATTATCTTAATTTAACTCAAATGGAGAGCATGGTTCATCAGTAGGTCATTTTGCGCCTTTATTAGATAGTTCTGGAATTGTGGCTATTTTAATTCCATTCTCTTTAATAAAGTCCATAGCTTTGTCTGGACAAGGTGTTTCTACACTCGAGTGCATATGCACCCTTTATTTAAAAGGCATATTAAACATATTTTAAAATGTTAGAAAAATACAAATAAAAATTACTGGTGTATACCTTGACATGTTACATGCTTACAAAGTTGTTTCAGCAAAAATCGATATGTTTCGTGCCTTATGCAAAAAAGACAAATCTTAGGTGCTAAAATAGTCTATTTTTTGAGGCATTATTTGTCTTTTTTACACAGGGTACAAAAATTGTTGGTTTTATGTGAAACTTTACGTGCACACATAGACCATGTCCCTCTACATGCTAATTTTTTTAACTAAATTTTTTACATTTTAGAAATATGTTTTATACATACCGGGTGCATATGCACCCGGGATCATATTTGGTTTTCCGGCTTTGTTTATATATTTTTCTCATAGTTTGATAGTTCCCTTCTTATTTGGTAATGATGTAGGTACTTATTCCTCAATATTCCAATCTCGGTGATTTCGGGTAACAATGTCTAGCAATTCCTTTGCTTCGGTCAATGTCCTATTGAAAGTGCATGTAGCCCCATGTGTAGTTTGTTAATTAATTGCAATCCCTCTGGACTAATTTTTGCATTGATTTCTGTTTGCATGATTTTTCCATAGACAATTCTTAAACCATAGACATGTTTGTATGATTTGTCCATAGACAATCCGCTTCAAGGTTGAAATAATAAGATGAAGTGATGACCAAGGCGTTAATCAAGGAGTGATCGGAAGATTGGGGGAGAAGATTGAGCCCATGGAAAGTATGTCTTCAAAAAAGATTGAGTGAGCTGTCATGTGTGTCTTCAAGACATCAAGAAGATGAAGAAAGACAAAATGAAGTGCAAGTTCAAGAGGAGGCATCTCGAAGAGATCATATGCTTCAAGCTTGCCATCCATATGGTGTTCATGAATATGTGAAGATGTGCCGAACAAAAGGCTCCCTATAGTGGATTATGTGGGAGCAATCCGCAAGACTTCACCAAGCAAGCAGAATCAAGAAAGGCGTTTCGTCTTGATACGGTCAAGATCGTCATCATCTAGATCAAGTGGAATGTGAAGGTTAACATTTACTCTTGATAAGGTTTCTTTCTTACCGGTCCTGTGGTGTAGTTGGGGGACTGGTGTATAGGAAAATTGGTCATACTATCAAGAAGCCTCTTGAGTGAGTAACTTGATCGTATCGTTCGAGAGAGCTTAAACATTTGTACTTGTATCATTTTTGGTGGTTGTTATTTGGTTCTTATCCATGTGATGTTTTATATCTTGTGGTTATTCCCATGACAAGCTATAGTTCATAGAAAATGGATTCTCCATGTAAAACTTGTTGTGTTTTCGATGTTGGAGGTTTTATCGATTAGTATTTTATGGTACAGTCAGACATTTTATCATGTTTGTATATCCTACCTTGATGGAATATGATGGTTATTTGCATGATCTTGTATATCTCGTTGTCATCTTCGAAATGATCCTAAGATCATCAAAATCAGAGTCTGGATGCTCAAGGTATGAGCGTTTTAGTTTTGTTGTTTCTACCATTATGGCGGATTTTTGGCCGGAATTTCCGTGGGTACCAAAAAAAAATCTTGAATCACTCCCTAGAATTTTTATAAGGACTTAGTTTCGTAGAGTTGTGTAGTTTTCATTGGCCGGATTTTCTGGACCGATTATCCAAGGACACCAAATAATACGGGCCTAGATTATTGGTCCATGCCGGATTATCTGGGGGCACCAAATAATCTGGGCCCGGATTATTAGTCAAGGTAGGATAATCCGGCCTCACTTAGGCTAGATCAGCCGCCCCCTAAACTTTCCAACGGCTACATTTTGGGAAGGGCTATAAATAGCCCTCTTCTTCCCCAAAATCTAGAAGTTTCCCACACACACTCTCTCCTCCATTGTTGACTATGTGAAGTTTTACATGTCTCGTGTTCCCCCATGATTCTTGCTCCATTCTGAGGAAAAAGACAGAGAAGATTAGGTCTACAATCCTACCAATCAAAATCTCCTCTTTACGAGCGAATCCCTAGATCTACATCTTGGAGAAATTTATTGCTCTTCTCTTGAGTTCTTTCTCTCTTATCACCCAATCAGATTTTGTAAATTTTGTGAATTAGACAGAAGTTCTTACCATTGCATTTGGTGCATCGGTTTGAGTTCTCTACGGTGATACGTGGAGGTGAAAGTTTGTGAGTCAATCTCTTTGTTCTTGGAGCTTATTCCTCTTGGGTCAGTGGACCCTAGAAGGCTTTGTGGATTAGTTGTGTTTTTGGGGCTTCCAATTGAGTTGTGGAGATTCCTCAAGTGTGAGGCCTTTGTGGTGATTTCTTAGGAGCCGCCTTCAATTAAGTTGTGCATATTGCTCCAAGCTTTTACAGGTTTGGGACCTCCCACAAGGGTCCCTTAGTGGATCAAGGACTTTCCTTTTGGTGAGAAGGCTCGGGGATAATATGTTGATGCACAACTAGGAAAATTCTTATAGCCGCAAACACTAGCATGGAGCGAAAACGAAAGTCCGCCAGTGGTAACCCGAACCACTGACGGGCAAAAAAAAGAGTCGTCAGCGGTAACCCGTGAACTGGTCTCCGCGACACGTACCGGTGACATGCAAAATAAAAATATTCCGTTGGTTCTTGCTTCAGGAGTCGACCCGGGGTCCAAAGAAGCAGTGGTTGTGGACTATTTCCGGATGTCACGGGTCTACTGCAAAGCAGTGACAATGTGGTACAAATTGTTTTTCGCCGTTTTATCTTGAAAACAAGTGACATACTTATTTCTCATGGTTGCCACTGCTTACAAGTATAGTGCTGACTAGCTTATATATTTATACGGCGTTTCGTTTAGACTGTGTTTTGCGACGGTTTTACTAGGCCTTCACATCTTGTTGGGCCTTGTTTAACAGGTCCAACGAGGTGACGACTGGGCCTGACCACCCCAATGTAGTGCGATTACCAGCTCCCTTGGGCCTACCCGGTTGGGTATTTCCTCGTTAATGATCTTTTAAATTTGTGATGCATGAGAATAAAAAGAAAAATTGAATGACATATATCTTATCATCCATTCAGATATCATAACCTATGTATTTTTTTTGGAGATATCTAACATTCAATACCATAGTGTAGGTATTGTTCTACCACATTTTGTTCTGAACTTTTCTAAAAACAACTCATAAAAACAACTCAATATAAACCATGTCCTTTCACATGAAAACATGTTTTATAATTTTATTATTAAAGGGGTCATCTTGTAAAATACGTATACACTTTCCTAAAATATCCTATTCAACTACTATATAAGCCCAACTAAACCTAAATCCCCACAGCAATGCCTCCACCCCACCTTGTCGCGCCGCAAACTCTATTCCAGATCTCTCAATCCTGCTTCCAACTCCATGAACCTCCAAGTCCTACCAATGTCCTCCACATCTTTGTTTTTGCCGGCACCTTGCCACGATTTCTATAATCGAACATCAGCCCCGCCGGCCCCAAGCCACCAGATCTGTAAATAATACATCGACGCTTGATGCCGCCCACCTATGGGTATTGTGGCATCACCCCTCACCGGATCTAGGGTGGGCTTGGTGAATATTGATGGTGTAGGAATGATGAAGATGGATGACGATTCCACCACCAAGTCGCCTCAAAACCACGAGATCGAGCACGATAAAATAGGTACGTGCTAAAAACTATGAGATCAAGTAAAACAAGATAAGGCACAAGCTTAGCAGATCTTGGTACAATTTGCAAAATCATTTTTTCAAAGTCAATATTGTGATATCCTTGATTGTTAGAAAATTGTAGCCCACCAGATCTTTAGAGAGAAACATGGTTGGTACTCATCACTTCTCACCTTCATCTGGCTTACCATCATCCCTCATAGTATCTCGAGTGGGCCTCGGTGAATCCTCATGGTGTATAGCTGATGACGAAGATGGATCAGAATACCTGATAAGGTTGCCTCCACCCACGAGATCAAGCACATCAAATCAGGTACCTAATTAGAAGGTCCTAAGAATTTACAACTTTTTTGTGAATATGCAATATTATTATTTGAATAATATCCTTGTATTTTTAACAGTGAGGTCATTACATGTCGCATGGTCTATAGATGGAAACATCTTCTACGCTCACCATATCTAGGGTTTATCTCAGAAAATTCCCGTTGTGTAAATCTAATGATGAAGATGATTAATTAGTGAGGCCCAACTAGATAGCCTCAAAACTAGAGGTCAAGCATGACAAATCAGGTATCTACTTGGTAGATCCCATAAGCATTTGGGAAAATCATGGGTTGAACAATAAAAGAGACCATATAGATTTGTAATTCTATTACCTAAAATGATTAATCTATAACACTTGTTGACAGAGTCAAATACATATCCTCTAGGGAGCAGCAAGAGCCTAGAGCGAGAGCACAGTCGTCCATTTATTGGGCCATAATGCCAATATGAGGTTAGTTTTGACTTACCTTGACCAATTTTATAAACACCAAATAATTATAACTAGGTCTTCTTTGCAAAGATATTATTAGTTAACATGGTAGGATTTATTGGAAATGGTGATGATGCAATCTGTTTTGGTTTTATGATTGCCACACGGACGAAATGATTAAGGAAGATCATGCATCTCATAGGATTATGATGCCATTCCGAGGGTTGTATGTGCATCTGTATTTTTTTCTTAACACATATACATATGCTACGGAATATGATTTCTTTGTCAAAACACGTGACCGCTGTCTCTGTCTAGGTTATACTATCCTTCTCCCAAAAAAAATAAAGGTAGACTGAAGACCAACTTGGGTCTTGGTGGGTCTTAGATAAGGCCCAATTCAGTCCATTCGGACACGGCTTAAGACTGTCTTGTGGCCTGGTGGGCTGTGTCCGTGAGAGGGAGAAAGGAGATAGTTACGTCTGAGTCTAGAAAGCTTTGGGTTAGGTTTTAATTAACGCACGGTGTCATGGTCGACATCCATGATCAAGCGAGTTTTGCTTGATGGCCTGCGAGAAGATGCTACTCAGTATTGTAATCTATAGGCCCCTAGATTACTAAAAGCCTGAAGTGAAGGGACATCTATGGACAACTCAGGAGCAAACCTTGCTTGTGGAGGTTTTTAATCTGCGGCCGCTACTATTTTTGTGTTACTACCACATCCGGTGATTGAAGCCTAAGCAAATCCATAGCGATGTGGAAGGTAGTAGCGATGTTGCTACCAGCCATCATGCCTTTGCCGAGCCTTTTTATAAAAAAAAGTATGATGACCAGATCTTCTTGTGATGGTTTTTATGTGATTTATAATCAATACCACCTGGTGTGTCCCCGTACTTCAGTGCCAGAGGTGGACTGGTATGCTGCTTCTACACTAGTACGTTGAGAAGGGGAGGGGACAGAGTATAAGAGAAATGATGCTGAGTCGTCGTAGGGAGGATGATTCGGTGGTACAGTTTGTGGACTAAATGCTTTCTGCTACAGAGTTGTTGAGATTTTAGGAGCCAATGTTGCTCGATGCACAGTATAGCAAAGCCATGTCATTTAGGCCAGAATGATCACCCAAGAGGACAATCCTGTATCAAGCATCCCTGGAGAGTTACATTGAAAATTACTTTAAATATGACCTCGCAGAGGTTAAAATAACAATGAAATAAATGACAACAAATCCCCAATCTTCCTACTTTGTCATGGTTACGGACTGCTCCTCTGCGCTCAGCTCCTCTGCAGCTGAAAGCATCATATCCACAACTTGCACAATCTTTGTATGTAATAATCCGAGCCTCATTTGCTCGTACTCTGGCCCCTCATTTGCTTTCTCCAGAGTGCAGAAGGGGCAATAACATGTCTCGCCGGGTACATGGGCCAAGGCAATGGAACCTTGTGCTAATTCCCTTAGTATGGAGCTGCAGTTCTTCTGTACATGAGAGATTAGTCCATGTGAGGTTGAGGGTATCAAGTCCCTGGGTTCAGCGCTGGCGATAAAAGCTGGCTGCAAAATAGCATAGTATTCAGCAAGTCAGAGGACATCAACTTAACTGCAAAACAATCACCTTTGTGTGAATTGGATGAGATAGTATAACATAACTAGCTGATGGTTTTGATGGTTTGTTAAACAAAATAGTCCTTTGATGATTGTTTGTTTTCAAAGTTTTAAATAGCCAGCTATAGCCTTTGGGGAGACCTCCGGCTAAGGCTATGAAATTTATAGGCCAATTGAGAAAACCCGCTATAGCCCTATTTAGCCCCTAATTTTCCTCTAATTTATACATTAAAATCCCTCTTTTTTGAATCTCTCTTCTCTTTTACTTTTAATTCTGCAGAATCATCATGCTTGTTTTTAATAATGAAAATCTTCCAGTAGGACCAAGTTGTTTGAGATAACTAATTGATCAGGGTAAGTCTCCCTTATTGTTCTCCATTAACTACAGAGCTTTCAGGATTTATGCTATATTTACCTATCAACTCCATGACAGGAGAAATCCTACCATGATGCGCTAGCTACAGGGTAACTATTTATATCATTTTTTTTTTCAAAATGGGGTATATCCCCAGCCTCTGCATCAAGCGATGCATACGGCCTCTTTTATTAGAACTATTTATATCATCTAGTTGCCTGAAACCATACAGAACCAACAGCCAAAAGTCTCATGTTAAATTTCACATGCACTTTGCGTCTAACTGTGGCATAGCAGTCTTTCTAGATTTGAGGCGAAATAATCCCTGCTATCATCACAAGGGATCTTAGTACTCACATTGTTAGGAGCTTTCAGTGCAGCCCGCTTCTGCCGCTTCTCTTTCCTAGATTTGATCAAAAGATTTATCTTAGCAGCGACATCCTCTGGAACTTCTGGGCACTTCTTTGCCCTTCCTCTATGACCAACAAGATGGCGCTTGAGTCCTGATACCCCACCACTTCGCCCAGTAATGGAGCAATAGTTGCACTTCCATTGCTGTCTGTTTCCGTCGACCATTGTACCGTGCTTCCATCCTTCTATATCCCTAATTGTCCAGGAAGCATGATGATTCTGCAGAATTAGAAAGTCTTAGGTAATTGTACAGAAGCGTTCTGACAAAAAAAAGTATGATATATTTGGAATGGCAACGCCATAATAAGTCAAGCCCCCTAAATAAAAGTGACTAGTTCAACAAAAGCATCATTTGTTATAAATGGTAGGAAGGTTGTAACAGCTTTGGTGTAAAAAATCAAATATGTACATAAGGATGGTTTCCTACCATTAAAATAATAGGACCAGAAATAGTTATTCATAGGTGCAAAATAAATCCTCCTAACAAATCAATAGGTGGCAAATAAATGCCCTTTGGCTTTCCTTTTCTGTACATTCTGAGCTACTGTCCCATGCCTCTCCGCCTTTGTGTAAATGGAGATTCGAAAAAAGGAATAAGGCATGTTAAACCATGCCAGAGTTGGACCGAAGTGTAGAAAGAAAACTTGAGAGTTTTGTCTACTTTTTTTTTCTGAGGAACGGAGTTTTGTCTACTTTTGGTTCTGTGCATTCTCTTCCTTGATCATGTTCAGGGTAAAAAAATTCAGTCCACAGAGTTGAATCATAGAAATTTAGCGCAGGTCTATAAAGCTCTGTAGTTTTCGAGACAAAACAAAACAAGGACAGAAAAATAACTTGGTCACACGCGAATCCATTAATACAGATTGCATCCCAGAAGGTAAATCCCATAGATCTACGAACAGAATCATACGGCCAGAATACACTAAAATTTCGTAACGTTATTTTCCATCTATATGACTAGGCGTTCTCTCCTACCATTGTTTCTAAATAAGATTAAAAGGAGTGCAGAAAAAGGATCTTACCTGCTCCAGCACATCTCCAGACATGGTCTCTGAATCCTCGGATGTTGAGTCCCTGATAAGGACCTTCTCCTTCCCCTTGATCTGCTGGACCTCCATCTTCCTGCGTTTCAACCAAGGCACGAGGAACGTGCATCAACTCAACCGAACTTGTCAGTACCCAGTAGTACCCAACAACTCATCAAAACAAGACATAGAAAATTGTGAGCGATTGGCAACCTGAGCGAAAAAGCGTTGGCTCTGCCCCACGAGAATCACCAAGAGAAGTAGACGAACTTCAGGCAGGACGTTGTCTCAACGGGAAATAAACAAAGTTGGGGCGATTGCTACTGAGGGGATATTGCAGATAGAGGGATACAGTGCGGAGGAGAAGAGGGCTGGCTAAAATCCGGCAATGCCCGATGAGAAGAGTTTACTCCGCCTCTACCATCTCCTTTTAAAGACCCACAAGACCTGTTTTCCTATTCTCGTCTCTATGAATTGATATGTGCGTATTTTCTTCTAAAATTATAGGTGAACGCGTTTGTTTCTAAAAACGGATGAAATAGTTTCCATTTCCCATGCTCTCTTTCAAAAATGTTTGAATTCTATATGATGCACGAATTTTCTTTAATGCTTGTCGCTGCCATGAATTTCTTCCTATTTTTCATGTCTCCAGCACATTGATAGCTCATGCATTACCTCTTTCCTGTCAAATGTCAGAGTTGCAAATCTGAAGAATGTGAAAAATGTTTGACGATTGAGCAGTCTTGTAAGACACATAACAGAACTACAGAAGTGTAGTTTCTTGTAGTTTTTCGTTTTGTGGCTGGAGTTATCAACGGCTATGTCTAAAGAACAGCGTGATCCATGAAAGATCACTGCTGCATTAGTAAAGAATTTCTCTACTTAAGGCAGTGCTCTTAAAAAAACAGGTTTCCTTTAGAAGTATCCACTTATCATTATAGGCAATCTTTTGAAACGTCTCATGTTTTGCCTTTTTGAAGATCGAACAAAAGGACCTGATATTTTTCTCGATCTTCAAAAAATAAAAAAATGGAGACATTTCTAGTCGAAAATATTGGCTGTAGTGATATTTTTGCTCGATCTTCAAAAAGGAAAAAAAGCAAGAGAAGTTTCTTGTCGAAAAGATTGTCTCTAATGATAAACGGATACTTCTAAAGGACATGTTTTTTAAATAGCACTGACTTATTAAGTGGATAAATTCTTTACTAATGACCAGGCTGTTCTTTTGAAGTAGTCGTTTGTAACTGTAGCCACAACACAAAAAGAACTACAAAAACTGCAATTATGTTATGTGTGTCTTACAAGACTGCTAAATCGTCAAGAATTGTTGATATTGTTCAGATTTGGAACTAACATTTGACAGGAAAGAGGTAATGCATGAGCTATAAATGTGCTGGAGCAATGGCAAAATAGGCAAAAATCCATGCCAGCGATAAACATTAATAGAAATTAGTGCATCATCTAGCATTCAAACATTTTTGAAGAGAACATGGGAAATTGAAACTATTCCATACACTATTAGAAAGAAATGTATTCACGTATAATCTTAAAAGGAAATACATACATATCAATTCATAGAGACGAGAATAGAAACACAAGAGGTACACGAAAAATAATTTTAGAACAAAATACGTACATATAGTCTTTTGGGACTTTAAAAGGAGATTTT
Source organism: Lolium rigidum (assembly GCF_022539505.1). Classification (NCBI taxonomy): domain Eukaryota; kingdom Viridiplantae; phylum Streptophyta; class Magnoliopsida; order Poales; family Poaceae; genus Lolium; species Lolium rigidum. Next base: position 60,773,716 of record NC_061513.1, on the reverse strand, counting down.
AATCATCCCTCCTCTCCTGCGCACAGTATCCCTCTATGTGCTTATTTCCTCTCTACCGTTGCACCGAAGAAGAGACGATCTACAATATTTCCTTGGTAGCAATCGCCCCAACTTTGCTTATTTCCCATTGAGACCACGCCCTGACTAAAGTTCTTCTACCTCTGTTGGTGATTTTCGTGGGGCGGAACCGAAGCTTTCTTGCTCAGGTTGCCACTTGCCTAGCATGTTTTTTCTGCATACTATGTCTTGTTTTCTTGCGTTGTTGGGTAGTACTGTGTACTGACAAGTTCGGTTGAGTTGATACAAGTTCCTGGTGTCTTTGGTTGAAACGCAGGAAGATGGATGCCCTGCAGAGCAAGGGAACGCACCCACGAAATGCCAGCGAGAATGCCGACGATTTTAGAGCATCTTCAATCGCGTCCCCCAAACCGTTTCTCAAAGGCCACCAGATTGAACGTTTGGGGGACGTAATTTGTTCGTGTCGTGTTTGGGATGTCGCTCCCCAGCCGCGTGCCCCAAACTCCCACGCCAAATAAATATTAGTGCAGGAAAATAAAGGTTTTCATTTAAATTTGATTATATATTACAAAGTTTAAATGAAAAAGGCTAGATTTCATCTAAACACTAGTCTACTGACCGCCCGGCGGTGCGTTCAACGGTCTTGCCCCGTTGTCGCCACCCCTCCGTCGTAGCTCCTGCTACGCACGCCGCCTCTCCATGCGTAGGGCGGTGACTAGACGCCGCTGCTCCAGCAGCGCATCGTCGCCTGCCCTCCCCTGCTGTGCCGCCTGGAGGGAGAGCTCGATGGCACGGCGAATATGCGCCTCTTCGCGGGCACGCGTGTCGTCCTCGGTCTTCTTCTCCGACTCGAAGGACTCGACGAGCGCGCGTTGCTGATCCGCCGCCTCATCTGGGTGCTGCCCGTCATCGGCGGCGGGAAGAAAGCGCGGGAACGCGCGGTGGCGTGCGAACATCAGCGACGCGTGGAGGCTGTGCAGCACCGACGAGACGTCTCGCCTACCCCTCCGTCGCCATTGAGGCAAAGCTGCGGCGCTTCGGTTGTGTGTCACTGCGCGCGAATAACTTCCATCGCGAGGTAGGCGATGGTTAAGTCCAAACTTGAATGTGCCGCTGACGTGTCGGTCCCACCACGTCTCGCCTCGCTTTTCGGTGTGTACGGCGTGCCCGGAGCGTCCCCTGTGGGGCGGGGACGGGCTTGAGGCGCCAGACACCGTATCGAGGCGCGCCGGACAAAAAAGGATTTGGGAGACGCGGCTGAGAACGTTTTTTTATCCAGCGCGCCCAAATTCCTTTTAGGATGGTTTAGGGGATGCGACTGGAGAGTCTGAGTCTCTTACAGACGCGCAGGCTTCTGCTAGGATCTGTCCACGCATTTCTGTATACTTTCCGTTACTTGTTGTGTGCAATGTCTGACACGATGGCAAACGTGGTAGGATTTGTATTTGCCCAAAGCCGCCTATCTTTGCGAAAAAAGAGAGGAGCGAGCAAGGTTTTCAAGGATAGGTGGATCCGAACATGGTAACATAACTATCTGCACGTTAAATGTCACCGTGTGCTTGCCGTCATCCATTTTTTAAATAAAGCATATCTTGATCGACTATACCGTATGATCTCCCTAACAGCCGCGCCCCAGAGGCACAAGGGGAGGTATAGTTGATATGATTTTACGTAGCACAAGAAGTAGATATGATATTCTTTTTAAAAGAATGGCTTCCCACATGGTTTGACTCTCGGCAGGAGTCTCCGAAGTCCGACCCATCATATAAAGTCATGATTTATGGAAGCAAGTCTTTGATCATTTGATCTGGAACGATACAATATACTCTTAATTTGTTTCCCCTGTCACACAAGGGTAAATCTTCTAGATACGAATAGGATCTGGGAACCAAGCACCTATCTTGTGCTTGATGGTCCTAGGGGACCCTACGCACCTATCAATCGATATGGTACATCGATATGGTATACCTCCCGCCACGATAAGTTTGTAGCCATCGGCAAAGAGATTAGCCAAGAAAATTCTTTCGATTCAACCCTTGTCCGGAGTGTTTTGGATATACTTTTTTTAATTGGGTCCTCAGACATGGTTGATCCATTCACTAGAGACACTCAGTCGCTATGAGAGCTTTCTCGAGTCGATACCATCTTCGGAGTGGAATATCCTAAGTTGGGAATTCGAATCATCCCTTGTTGCCCGTGAGGGTGATTCATACAATCAGGTATTGCTTCGGTGGTGTGAAACATCAATCCCTTCAGCCCCGTGTCCTTCTACCATTCTAACTTATGATCCCATGTCCTCTACCCCACGTGGGAATAATGGGATGCTAGCGTAATTGTGCCATACGGTCGACACGGGCCACATTTAGTGGTGGTCTGGTGGACATCACGGACCTGCCCGATTGCGGCTCGGCGGGATATGTGAACCGCGATCATTCTCGTCTTTTGGTACATATAGAGGCACCAGAACGATGAGATATTTAACGGTGGTTTGTCGGTGGTGGAGGCCAATAAGGCTAGGATTAGGTACATCCACGATCGTTGCATGTCTGGTTGCTAGATGGCGAGTAGGCTTTTGTGTTTGTGCGGAGCTTTTCACTCCTTGCTGGCAGCAAAAAATAGTCGATTGCGGCATTATATGTGCCTCTTGCCATCCTTCCTATATGATTAATACACCTTCCAGGATGATTATAGAAAAAACGAGTAATTGGGCAGGTTTTTGATGTGACACTAGGACGAAAGAGTTAAGACGGTGCAAAGATTTTCTTAGGGAGCATAGAGACGGAGTTAATCATCCACCATCTTGTGCATCCATAAGGATTATATATAAAGCTTCTCCTCTGGAGGTATGACCTAATCTCTAAGAATTGGTGAGGTCGACCTTCTAATCAAGCGATGGGGAAAAAAGGTAAAAAAAACCCGGTCCTATTATCTCACAGGGGTGATATGTAATCCTCGACGCCGGACACTGCTTCAAGATATCCGGAGAAGCTAGCTCTCACACGTACTTGTTAGCCACAGGTCCCAGCTGGCTAAAGGACTTAGACGAGAGAGAGAAATATTAGCACCCAAGCCTCTACGGTCTACGAAATCAAGCGACTAGATAGGTTCCAACAAGGGTGGTGGAGGGGATGAAAAATCCACCACAAAGGTCCCAATCAAGTACACCTTCAGAGGAGTGAGCTCCCCCACATATCGCATATAGCTCGGGCATGATTTGGAACACCGAAATCATGACCCCGGAAATTCCCTTGCTCTTAGAGGCAGACAACACAATGGGTTGGGGCGACGGGCAAGGCCTAGCATGAGGAGAAACAACCATGCAGGTCGGATTTCCAATCGTTAGAGGAGCCAACATGGATATCAAACGGAGGAGAGACATAAGGAGCAACCGGAGACTTGCCAAGAGCAGCCTCTTTTCTCACCATTAAAAAAACTCTCAACATGTGATAGGCAACCTTGCAGCTCACCTTGAGAGAAATTGGCATGCTCAACCAGGACGAACTGCAGATGCACATCTCTCAACTGGCGAGGTGGCTTCGGTTTCTTCCACGGATGATGAGGGGGTCTCTAGGAGGAACGAAGATGAACATCGACGGGTATTTATATAGCATGACGATCTTTCACTGGAGGAGGACGAGGAGAAATTATCCCTGTCCAGCACTTTGCTTAGCGGTTCAATTGGCGATAATTATTGAAACTAAGTCATTGGCAGATCGAAGCCGAGTGCCTAGCTTTGTGTCAAAGACGCAATCTCTCATTAAGCCAAGCAGGATAGGGATGCGCCTTCTGTGTTTGAGAAGAGAAACCCATGTTGGATAATTATGCATAATTTTCATGATTAATTCCATAATATAAAACATGACTACAACAGTTATTAACATGTGAAACTCGAACATACTAGATGTATTAAGCAACATGAACATCAACAATGCATACGGTACAACAACCATCGCTAAACAGATCAGGATATGGCACACTTACCAATCGGTTTTAGGTGAAGCAGATAATGCAAGTTGTTGATGCAGTGGTGACCTTTTTTATGACAACGTTGGTGAAGAAGGGTCGAAGTAGATGGCAGTGGAGGCGACAGTACGCAGCACTACTCGAATTACCTGGTAGATGACCCTTGATGAAGAGCTTGAGCAGTCGCGCAGATTGCTTCAAAAAAAACCTAATTCGCCCTCTCCCATATAGGATCGCAAAGGCGAGGGGTCCTGGAGACCTTCTCTCACGTTCGTCGGTGCACGCTAGCCGGTGGGATGGAGTAGGCTATCCTTGTGGAGCAAGCAGAGAGAGGTGGCAGGACTTTAGCTCGTGTACTATATGTGTTTTGGCTGTAGCTGGGCAAGATATTATTGTCGGCGAGATGAGAACCAGGGTCCCCACTCCACTAGATGCGTGGGTGGGCGCATTGCTTGAAGATATGTGGCACACGACAACTTGCTAGAAGAACAAGACATCGAAAGAAGCGGTGCCCCATCTATAAAAAGGGCTCGCCCGCCGGGGTTTAGCATCAAGCTTACATGAGGGGCGTCGAGGTCCGCGGGCTTCGCTCCTGCGGCCGGAGGAGAGGTAGTAGGAAAAGCCTCATCAGTGGCGCACCAAAAATGGATTCTGTGGCGCATGGGAGGTGCGCCACAGAAACGTCGCCACAAAAATAAGGTTTCTGTGGCGCACCTGCCCATGCGCCACGAATTAAGGTTTCGTGGCGCACTTGTTCTTAGGTGCGCCACGAAAAGTGTGCGCCACGAATTGGTTTTCGGTGCGCCACAGAATTTGCTTGTATTATACACGATTTTGCGCTGCTCGCTACACACATGCGGTTTATAGACAAGCAATACGGATATACGAGGTTATATACGAGCAACATTCAGATATAATATAAATATCATGTACATTGTACGGATATAACATAGACATCATCATCACATTACTTAGAGCCCGATCGAGATACATATATAGTGGCAAGTGTCAAATGTTTTGCATACAACTCTTAATTCATACAAAATTCACAATTTCGAGATACAAAGTAGTCTTCATCCGGTTCCTCCTTTGCTCCCTCATCTCTACCCACCAGGCTCGCTTGCATCGGGGTCCTTCATCCAGTTCCTACTATGATGAAAATGGAAGAAAGTTAGACCAACAAGTCCGATGCACAAGAGAAATGGAATAAATGCCTCATACATTGTTGGTCAACACAAATATTAACATTCGGGGACGGTGTAAGTGAGACCAAGTCCGATGCACAAGAGATTGATATTTGTGCTATCTTACCGAGCTCACTTACGCCGCCCCGAGTGTACGGTGACCAAACATTTTAATCATCGGCATTTTGAAAATCTCAAAGCAAATGGAATGACAAAATGGAATAAGTGCCTCATACATTGTTTGTCAACACAAATACTATGGTCAGAAACCATAGTTGCAGTATACACCGCAGTATACTTTGCAGAAGGGCCCCCTTTCCCCGGCCGCCGTTCCGTGAACGGGTGCTTGACGACACAACGACGCCGATCCGCCTCTCCGGCGCAGAACCACGGCAGTCCCTCGCCGTCCAGTGAACGAGTCCTTGATGCAAAGACCGTGCCGGCCTGCCCAGCATTATGCCGGGCCGTGTTGCCGTGCTTCAGGCCGTGTGTCCGCGCCTGCACTCGTTCGCCTTCTTGCTCGGTGAACCAATAGATCGATCGTTGGAATAAGGAAACCGATGACGGCCGGTCGCAAGATTAAATTGCGATCGGCCGTCATCGGCTTCCTTGTTCCAACGATTAGTCTATTCGTTCACCGGGAAAAAAGGCGAAGAGTGCAGGGCGCCTGAGACACGGCCTGAAGCACGGCAACAGGGGTCGGCATGATGCTAGGGAGGCTGACACCGTCTTTGCATTAAGGACTCGTTCACGCATCGGACGGCGAGAGAAGAAAAGTGGTGATGCACCGGAGAGGCAGGTCGGCGTTGTTGTCTCGTCAAAGACTCGTTCACGGAACGGCGGCCGGGGAAAGGGGGCCCGTCTACAAAGTATATTGCGGCGTATAGGTGACCAAACATTCTAATCATCGGCACTAAAATGGAAGAAAGAGCCAAGTGGTATCTCAACTAGATATCATATGCCTCATACTTTGTTGGTCGAAAGAAATATTAACATTCCGGGATGGGGTCAGTGAGGCCAGGTAGAATGCACAAGAGATTGATATTTGTGCCATCGCACCAGGCTCACTGGCCCCACCCCAGAGTGTACAAGTGACCAAACAATTTAATCATCGGCACTAAAATAGAAGAAAGGCCAATGCAATTAAGAAGTAGCTAGTATGAACTAAATGGAATGCTGTAGGATAACGTTGCATAGAAAACAAAAAATTTCCTACCGCGAACACATAATCCAAGCCAAGATGCAATCTAGAAGATGGTAGCAACGAGGGGGTATCGAGTCTCACCCTTGAAGAGATTCCAAAGCCTACAAGATGAGGCTCTTGTTGCTGCGGTAGACGTTCACTTGCCGCTTGCAAAAGCGCGTAGAAGATCTTGATCATGATCGCTTCCGGCGCCACGAACGGGCAGCACCTCCGTACTCGGTCACACGTTCGGTTGTTGATGAAGACGACGTCCACCTCCCCGTTCCAGCGGGCAGCGGAAGTAGTAGCTCCTCTTGAATCCGACAGCACGACGGCGTGGTGTCGGTGGTGGTGGAGAAATCCGGCGGAGCTTCGCTTAAGTGTGCGGGATATGGTGGAGGAGAGAGACCGCTAGGGTTTGGGGAGAGAGGGGGGTTGGGCGCCGGCCCTCTAAGGGGTGCGGCCAAGGCTGAGCCAAAGAGTGGCTGTCCCCCTCCCTCTCCTCCTCATTATATAGGTGGAAGCCCCAAGAGTTCTAGTCCAAGTCTTCGAATAAGACCCCAACACTAAAACCTCCCATATGTGGGAAACCTACTCAAGGAGGGAGTCCCACTCAAGGTGGGACTCCCACCTTTCCTTGAGGTGGGGTGGCCGGCCACCTCTAGGTGGAGCCCACCCGGGACTCCTCCTTTAGGGTTTGGCTGGTCAAGCTTGTGGAGTCCTTCCGGGACTCCACTTTCCATAGTGCGTTTCTTCCGGACTTTTCTAGAACCTTCTAGAACCTGCCATAAATGCACCGGATCATTTCCAAACTTGGAATATGACTTCCTATATATGAATCTTATTCTCCGGACCATTCCGGAACTCCTCGTGATGTCCGGGATCTCATCCGGGACTCCGAACAAATATTCGAACTCCATTCCATATTCAAGTTCTACCATTTCAACATCCAACTTTAAGTGTGTCACCCTACGGTTCGTGAACTATGCGGACATGGTTGAGTACTCACTCCGACCAATAACCAATAGCGGGATCCGGAGATCCATAATGGCTCCCACATATTCAACGATGACTTTAGTGATCGAATGAACCATTCACATACAATACCAATTCCCTTTGTCACGCGATATTTTACTTGTCCGAGGTTTGATCTTCGGTATCACTCTATACCTTGTTCAACCTCGTCTCCCGACAAGTACTCTTTACTCGTACCGTGGTATGTGGTCTCTTATGAACTTATTCATATGCTTGCAAGACATTAGACGACATTCCACCGAGAGGGCCCGAGTATATCTATCCGTCATCGGGATGGACAAATCCCATCGTTGATCCATATGCCTCAACTCATACTTTCCGGATACTTAATCCCACCTTTATAACCACCCATTTACGCGAGTGGCGTTTGATGTAATCAAAGTACCTTTCCGGTATAAGTGATTTACATGATCTCATGGTCATAAGGACTAGGTAACTATGTATCGAAAGCTTATAGCAAATAACTTAATGACGAGATCTTATGCTACGCTTAATTGGGTGTGTCCATTACATCATTCATATAATGATATAACCTTGTTATTAATAACATCCAATGTTCATGATTATGAAACTAATCATCCATTAATCAACAAGCTAGTTTAAGAGGCATACTAGGGACTTCTTTGTTGTCTACATATCACACATGTACTAATGTTTCGGTTAATACAATTATAGAATGATATATAAACATTTATCATAAACATAAAGATATAAATAATAACCACTTTATTATTGCCTCTAGGGCATATCTCCTTCGCTCTCCCACTTGCACTAGAGTCAATAATCTAGTTTACATTTGTAAAGATATAACACCTTGGCCTTCCGGTGCTTTATCATGTATTGCTCACGGGAGAGGTTTTTAGTCAACGGATCTGACACGCTCAGAAACGTATGTATTTTGTAATTCATTTGCGTCTCAACGCATCACTCATTTCCAAATGAGTTGGCATTAAATATGTTTGATCTTCCGGTGGAACCTTAATTCCGCTGTCTGAAATATGTCACTAATATTGTCACACACAATATAGCTTCAAAATTCTGACTCTGTCGGAACTACACCAAGTTCTCAAAGAACCTCTTGACTTTAACATCCTTTGTCATTTGTCAAATCAATGACATATTCTGCCTTCTTTTGTAGAATCCGTCACAATATTTAGAACTCTTCTAAATCTAGCATAGACAACTTCTAGCTCATTGTGCTACTTTTAAAAACAACACTTAGTCTAATTTGAGATTGAAACTTTATTTTTATATGTGACAAAACAAATATCGGTGTAATCACCTTACAGCGATTTGTTTGTCATTTCTCCATACAAAACTATATATATCCTTGGTTCTTCTAAAGTACTCAAGGATATTCTTACTGTCGTCCAATGATCATCTCATGAATCATTCCGGTATATGCTCATAACATTTTAGAGCACAAGATATCTGATTTTGTACATATTATTCGTGATCTAAAATCACTCATGTGTTTTTACTCATCGAGTGTCAGATACACTAAAGTCTTGTTAAACATTCACATGACAAGAACATTTTCTTAATATTTCTATATTGAACTATTTCAATATCCATTCTATGTACTTTGACTTAAACTTATTATGTGTTTCAATCTATCTTCATAGATCTTGACACTAAATATGTTTTAGTCCATATCCTTTCATTGAAGTTAATTTTCAATGAAACCTTTTAATCAAGTATGTAATTACATTATTTATAACCAACTATATGTCTTCTACATAAGTATTATAAATATGTCTCAGCGCTCCCACTTATTTTCTTGCAAATGCAAGCCTCTTCATCGTCTCTGATGAAATCAAAAACTCTTTGACTATTTCATCTGGTGAAGATTCAACTCCGTGATACTCACTTCATTCAATTGAAGTTTGTATACCTATCTAGTATTCCGCGGACCAGCATAACTCTTGGTTGTATCTTGTACACACCTTTAATACATACTTCTGATAAGTAATGTATTTTGCCATCCTACTAGCATATCTCATAAAAGAAATAGGTAGTGATTACTAGAATAATCCACATAGACTATAAGCATTGCTACGGAAGATCTAATCTTATCGTAGTCAACTCTTTTAACTTTGTCGTAAACAACTTTTCGACAAGTTGAACTTCTTCAAGGATATTTCATCCAAGTCCATCAATTTCATAGATCCATTTACTTTCAAAAAGTATTCATCTATCTTGGATTTCATGACGTATAGCCATTTTAACGAAGTCAGGGCCCATCATAACTTCTTTGTTTGTAGTTGGTTTATCATTGTTCAAAATCAATCCTTTGTACACAAATCATTTATTTGATCACAAAGTAAACCATACCTACAAGGTTCAATATGTACTTCGATCTTCATGGCTAAAACACTTTATAGTCATGGGAGCCATGATCGTCGTGGCCGCTTCCGAAACCAATTCGATGCTTGCGCTACTCGATCATTATGCTCGGGTTCATAAACCTTATCAAATTATATTGTCCTCCCACTCAAATACTTCACTAGAAACAATTTCTCGGAAATAAGAAACATTGACAAACACTTTTGTCTTTGTCTTGTGGGAAGAATTCCCAATTAAATCTCTGGGATAACCAACAAAGACATTCATCCGATTTTGGTTGTAAACTCTTAGACCAAAATTTAAATAAAAGACTATTAGGGTTTATACCCATACCATAACATGTATGGTGTCATTTCAACGGATCATGATGATGCTCTATTTAGTGTAAAAGCGGTAGTCACTAAAGCATAATCCACAAAAATATAATGGCGTCATAATATTTTATCTCATCATTAATCCAACAAGGTTTGGATACATATCTCGGATACTATATCATCATTATGATACTCCAAGAAATGTGAGTTGTAGAACAATTTCATAACTCTCTTAGATGTTCGCTAAAAATCGTAATTCAAATATTTCCACCATGATCCAATCATAGATATTTGATTTTTCTATTACGATGATTTCCACTTCATGCTGAAATTTATTTGAATCCTATTCAAATGTTTCAAACTTTTCCTTATTGAATATATCCACATATATACTCAATTCATTGTTTGAAAGTTTTCATGAAGTAGAAGAATCTTCCGCACACAACTATGCCCGATGAACCACATATATCATTATGTATGTTTTCACTAAGTTAGTTGCTCGTTCAACTCTTTGGCCTATGAACGGTATTTCAGTCATTACCTTTTTAGAAAAGATTTTGCAAGTGCCAAACGATTCAACAAATCGAATGACTCCAAAAATCCATTTGCATGGAGTTCCTTCATGCGATCCTTTCTAATATGACCTAAATTGCGGTTCCACAAATAAGTGGAATTCAAATCATTTGCCTTATGGCATTTTTAGCGTCAGTGTTATGTATGTGTGTTTCACCATTAAGATTTATAATAACTTATCCATCGTACATGGAGTAATGTCATAATTTGAACAACTCATTGTTTTCATTTGACCAGAGCAAAATAACAATTATTAAGTTCTTTATTATAAATTCTAAAGGCTAGATAGAATGCCAACGACGAACATAATAACACTTTATTTTTGTTCCAGACGTGCATTCCTATCATATTCCTTGTCAGTCACTTAGGCCATTGTATTCTTGTATTGCGTTGTTTTGTATGACACTTCATACCAACCAATATGGTACTAATACCCAAGAATTTCATTGTGTGACTTAACTAGGAATACAACCATAACATGTATATCATTTATATACACCTGAGCTAGACTTTCTAGTCTTTTCTTTTCTTTTGCCAAAATATCTTTTGCAGTTTCTCTTTTAGCTTTTCTCATTATTCAGAAAAACATTTCAACATCAATAACTTCTAGGTTTGTTGGTCAAATACCAATAACCTTGAGGTTCTTACTTTGAAGTTGATCATCATATGACAAGTGTTTCAGATTTCACTATTAGTAAATTTGTAATATGATGAACAATTTCACTCATAATTTTATCCATCAATTCATGATAACTTTCTGAGACCATGTCTGTACATGCTAGGCTCATAAAGTTTTAAACCTTAGTATTCGCATATGCAAATCTGGCTTGCACCCGTTGGAAGCACACGTAGAATCTATAACACCCGATCATCACGTGATGCTTCGAAACGACGAGTCTTAGCAACGGTGCATACTAAGGACAATCACTTCATGGATATGCGAATATCGTTAGTGCCCCAATAGTTGGAGGATTGGGACGCCTTGCGTCTTCAACCTTCGTACATTCCCATAAAACTTATGAGTTTATGTAGTCTCACCAAATTTATATTCTATCATCTTGCAATAAGGTCTTAGATATCACATATATCTCGTACCTTGATTATTTCTGAAAACTAAATTTTCAGCTCCTTACTTTTCAAACAGATTTGAACTTCAAGTTTCACGGAGACAAGATAACTTTAGGTACTAATTGAAACCATAGCTCTCTGAATCAACAAAGTGAGTTTCACTAATTGTTTGCAATAGGACTTAATCATTTCTTGATTCATTAACAATACGGTACCAAACCGTAAAGTTTCTTGTCAGATTTAACAGTATTTTTATCTCAATTATAAGACTAGCGCATAGTAGTAAACGGATGCCAATACTACAAAATTAATTCAAAATACTACTCAGACTATGTTTATGATAATTAGTTCATGTTTTAATCTAATTACTAATGAACTCCCACTTAATACAACATCCCTCATAGTTGTTAAGTGGTACACGATCCAAATCCACTACACCAAAACCGATCATCACGTGAGATGATGTAGCTTCAATGGTGAACATCAACATGTTGATCATATCATCCATATGACTCGTGTTCAACCTTTCGGTTTCCGTTGTCCCGAGGCCATGTCTGTACATGCTAGGCTCGTCAAGCAAACCCAAGTATTCCGCGTGTGCAACATGACTTACACCCGTTGTATGTTGAGTTTATCACACCCGATCATCACGAGATGCTTCAAAACTACAAACAATGCAACGGTGCATACGAGGGAAGAACACTTTATTATCTTGATATTAATGTGAGGGATCATCTTATAATGCTACCGTCGCGATCTAAGCAAAATAAGATGCATAAAAGGATTAACATCACATGCAGTTCATATGTGATATGATATGGCCCTTTTGTCTTTGCGCCTTCGATCTTCATCTCCAAAGCACGGACATGATCTCCATCATCAACGGGCATGATCTCCATCATCGTCGGCGTAGCGTCAAGGTTCATGGCGCCGTCTTCATTGTTGTTCACCTCATGTAGCAACTATTACAACTACTTTGAAATACTACTCAACATGAAAATTAAAGACAACCATAAGGCTCCTGCCGGTTGCCACAATACAATAATGATCATCACATACATATTCATCATCATATCATGGCCATATCACATCACCAAACCCTGCAAAAACAAGTTAGACGTCTCTAATTTGGTTTGCATATTTTACGTGGTTTAGGGTTTTCGAGTAAGATCTAATCTACCTACGAACATGAACCACAACGGTGATACTAGTGTTGTCGATAGAAGAGTAAATTGAATCTTCACTATAGTAGGAGAGACAGACACCCGCAAAGCCTCTTATGCAATACAAGTTGCATGTCGAACGAGGAGCAAGTCTCATGAACGCGGTCATGTAAAGTTAGCCCGAGCCGCTTCATCCCACTATGCCACAAAGATGCAAAGTACTCAAACTAAAGACAACAAGAGCATCAACGCCCACAAAACCATTGTGTTCTACTCGTGCAACCATCTATGCATAGACACGGCTCTGATACCACTGTAGGATAACGTTGCATAGAAAACAAAAAATTTCCTACCGCGAACACATAATCCAAGCCAAGATGCAATCTAGAAGATGGTAGCAACGAGGGGGTATCGAGTCTCACCCTTGAAGAGATTCCAAAGCCTACAAGATGAGGCTCTTGTTGCTGCGGTAGACGTTCACTTGCCGCTTGCAAAAGCGCGTAGAAGATCTTGATCATGATCGCTTCCGGCGCCACGAACGGGCAGCACCTCCGTACTCGGTCACACGTTCGGTTGTTGATGAAGACGACGTCCACCTCCCCGTTCCAGCGGGCAGCGGAAGTAGTAGCTCCTCTTGAATCCGACAGGCACGACGGCGTGGTGTCGGTGGTGGTGGAGAAATCCGGCGGAGCTTCGCTTAAGCGTGCGGGATATGGTGGAGGAGAGAGACCGCTAGGGTTTGGGGAGAGAGGGGGGTTGGGCGCCGGCCCTCTAAGGGGTGCGGCCAAGGCTGAGCCAAAGAGTGGCTGCCCCCCTACCTCTCCTCCTCATTATATAGGTGGAAGCCCCAAGAGTTCTAGTCCAAGTCTTCGAATAAGACCCCAACACTAAAACCTCCCATATGTGGGAAACCTACTCAAGGAGGGAGTCCCACTCAAGGTGGGACTCCCACCTTTCCTTGAGGTGGGGTGGCCGGCCACCTCTAGGTGGAGCCCACCTGGGACTCCTCCTTTAGGGTTTGGCTGGTCAAGCTTGTGGAGTCCTTCCGGGACTCCACTTTCCATAGTGCGTTTCTTCCGGACTTTTCTAGAACCTTCTAGAACCTGCCATAAATGCACCGGATCATTTCCAAACTTGGAATATGACTTCCTATATATGAATCTTATTCTCCGGACCATTCCGGAACTCCTCGTGATGTCCGGGATCTCATCCGGGACTCCGAACAAATATTCGAACTCCATTCCATATTCAAGTTCTACCATTTCAACATCCAACTTTAAGTGTGTCACCCTACGGTTCGTGAACTATGCGGACATGGTTGAGTACTCACTCCGACCAATAACCAATAGCGGGATCCGGAGATCCATAATGGCTCCCACATATTCAACGATGACTTTAGTGATCGAATGAACCATTCACATACAATACCAATTCCCTTTGTCACGCGATATTTTACTTGTCCGAGGTTTGATCTTCGGTATCACTCTATACCTTGTTCAACCTCGTCTCCGACAAGTACTCTTTACTCGTACCGTGGTATGTGGTCTCTTATGAACTTATTCATATGCTTGCAAGACATTAGACGACATTCCACCGAGAGGGCCCGGAGTATATCTATCCGTCATCGGGATGGACAAATCCCACTGTTGATCCATATGCCTCAACTCATACTTTCCGGATACTTAATCCCACCTTTATAACCACCCATTTACGCAGTGGCGTTTGATGTAATCAAAGTACCTTTCCGGTATAAGTGATTTATATGATCTCATGGTCATAAGGACTAGGTAACTATGTATCGAAAGCTTATAGCAAATAACTTAATGACGAGATCTTATGCTACGCTTAATTGGGTGTGTCCATTACATCATTCATATAATGATATAACCTTGTTATTAATAACATCCAATATTCATGATTATAAAACTAATCATCCATTAATCAACAAGCTAGTTTAAGAGGCATACTAGGGACTTCTTTGTTGTCTACATATCACACATGTACTAATGTTTCGGTTAATACAATTATAGCATGATATATAAACATTTATCATAAACATAAAGATATAAATAATAACCACTTTATTATTGCCTCTAGGGCATATCTCCTTCAAATGCCTCATACTTTGTCGGTCAAAACAAATATTTTCAGGGATGGAGTAAGCGAGGCCAGGTAGGATGCACAAGAGATTGATATTTGTGCCATCACACCAGGCTCACTTGCTCCACCCCCGAGTGTACGAGTGATCGACCAACCATCTAATCATCGGCAAGTACAAAAACACCAACAAACCAGCAACCATGGTGACATAAGTCAAGATGCTCAAACACACATAGCATGCATGGAGCGAGATGCTCCAAAGGGATTATTCATCACTTGGTATATAGACCAAGTGATGCTGGCAAAAGAGAGGCCAATCAAGAACCAGGAAATCCAGTAAGTGATAGATATGCCTAAACAAGCAACAACACATAGCATATCCTACCTAACCGGATGAGACAAGTCTTGGTAGCCAACCGAATCACCTAGCACCACCTAGCCTTTTAAAACCATCGAAACAGTCCTTTTTCTTCAAAGGATACCACAGTGGCATTCATTTACATGATCCCCTACTGTGGATATCTCTATTTTCATCAAAGCCAACAAGAAAAGGATACCACAGTGGCATTCATTTACATGATTCCCTAATGTGAATATCTCTATTTTAGTATACCATCATAAGCATTCCCTTTAAATCACACATTTTAGTATCTGTTCTTATCCAAGTTTTTGCCTCAGCCTTTGCATCATTGGCTGAGCCAAGACATCAAGCATCTGTCCAGGGAGCATTCTTTATTTTTAGGGAACTATATGAACTATATGCACATGATCCAAGTAAGCATCCCCACTAATCGCAGCATTATAAGCATAGTAGCATACCATAAGCTCACAAGAATCCATCAAGTAAATCTTCACAAGGATACCACAAGTAGCATAGTAGCATACCATAAGCTCCCAAGAATCCATCATTTTCTTCACAAGGATACCACAGTAGCATACCATAGTAGCATTTCATGCATTTAAATGAACCAGTAGCATCAAAACCAACCAAATGTCCAACTAGCAAGAAATACCAAGTGAGCAAGTCTTCATTACCTTGTACAGAGTTCAGACATGGATTTATTTCCAACAAAGGATGGAAATCAAATTAACATCATTGAATTAAATTGAATCATTACCATCACATGGTTCATCAATAAAAAGTGGCAGTAAACCTCCACAAACAACAGGTACATATGATCCAGTAAGCCACACAGGCATAGCAAGTGATATAATTTGACAATAACCAACACCAATATGTAGTAGCAGCATAGAAGTGTCACTGATATAGAACACTCCAATAAGCATCACTAGCTCACCAGTTAATGGTAAGCAAGTACAGAGAGGCATAGACAATTTCTATTGCTTAAGACAAGCAACAACAAGGATTAGCAGCATAACAATATACTAACCACTAGCAATCCAAGCTCCAAATGGAACCTTTGGAGCAGATATATATAGAGCCAATATAGCATGTCACTCCAAATGAAACTATCCATATGCAGGCAACAAAGTAATTTATTTAGATACTGCACATGAGCAGCATCACTGAATCAAAGAAACTAGCAGCAATGCATCCAGAGCAACAACATCAATGCATCCAGAGCAACAGCAATGCATCCAGAGCAGCAGAAGCACAACCTAGAAGCACGAGCATTTCGTCG
The DNA here is from genome assembly GCF_022539505.1 of Lolium rigidum. Taxonomy (NCBI): domain Eukaryota; kingdom Viridiplantae; phylum Streptophyta; class Magnoliopsida; order Poales; family Poaceae; genus Lolium; species Lolium rigidum. The sequence continues at coordinate 60,757,126 of NC_061513.1, read as the reverse complement.
AGCACTTTCTGCTCGCGTGGGAGAGGAAGAGGGAGGGGAGGGGAGAGAGTTCACCGACGACAGGGGTGGAGGAGGAGGTTGACGACGACGGCAGCGGTGGAGGAGGAGGAGGACGCGGCGGCTCCTCCACCTTCACGCGACAGCGGCCCCTCCTCGCGGCGGCCCCTCCTCGCCGTAGCGGCAGCTTGTGCTGCAGGTGGCGGGGATGGGAGGACCGCGGCGGCATGCGGCCCTCGCGGAGGAAGGCGGCGGCGACGGTGATGGCGACGACCATGGCGGCGCGCGGCGGATCGGAGGAGAGGGGAGAGGGGAGGGGAGAGGGGAGGGGAGAGGGGAGAGGTGAACAGGCGGGGGAGGGCACGGGCGAGATGATATAAGTTACCTTAATTCTGTGGCGCACCCGAGCAAGTGCGCCACGTAATCAACTACTCCGTGGCGCACGGAAGCACGTGCGCCACGTAAAGAGTTATTTCGTGGCGCAGACGCCGTGTGCGCCACGTAAATACCTACACTAATAATTGGTGGTGGCAGGATGTGGGCCCCATACAATTTCTGTGGCGCAATGTTCAGCAGTGCGCCACAAAATTAAGCTATTTCTGTGGCGCACCTAGCATGGTGCGCCACAAAATAACATTCTGTGGCACATTTTCAGTGGTGCGCCACAGAACTAAGCTCTGCCTATAAGGGTTTTCCTACTAGTGGGAATCTCCTGGGGCGGAGCTTCTCGAAGATGTCGTTGGTGAGAGCCTTACAATATCTTCGAGGAGCTCACCCTGGGAAAGTTCCCCATTGGCCATATGCTAGCCCAGGCGGGCCACCCGCACACGGGAGTGGCTCTGCCCTGGCAACGCCACCTTGGTCAACACTCAGGAGCCTTCGGTAGCGGGGATGTGCCTTTCCCCCGGAAGGCGCATGTATTCCACCTGGCGCGTTCTTCCCGAAGAGTCCACCAGCGTCTTCACTGCACGGCAGGATTGCAGCATCTGCGCTCGTTGGCGCCATTGCGGGGCGACAAGATGGATCAAAAGGCGTCGTTCAGGGCTGGTCGGGCGATGTGGGCTTGAGACAGTGATTCGGTCACCATGCCACCCACCTATTTGGTGCATGTTAGAAAGTTAAGCTTGGGGGAAGGAGGAGAAAAAATATGTAACGGAGGAGAAGGAAGGGAGATCTCAACTCCTTGTATACGTGCTCAAGTTCAAGGAGATCATACATGCAAGATGTAGGGGTTTCACATATTGCGCCCTAAACCTAGGTAAAAATCGTGTGTTTGTGTGTTGTGCTTGATCCAGGTCGCACCCCCAAGCGCCCATCTTTCGGAAAAAAGGGGGTGCAAATCCTCGGTGTCCTCTATCTCGTGGACGCAACAATTATATATGCTCAGGAAATCCTAGGAAACATAGGACACGCCCACATCACACATTTCGAGTCGGTTATAGATAGCCCACGATCTGGGAACGACCAGAACCGACTAACTGCGACGCTTCTGTTTAGGACTCTATTTATTAGAGATAGTAAGTCTCGGCTCAAGACAATTCACTCAACATGAGCACAGCGCGGGTGCGTGTTGTGAAGAGTCAAGTCGAGTTGAGCGAGCGAGAAGGAAGGGAGTGTGTATACAACTCCTCTTCTCACTCACTTACTAGTAATAGAACAACCCACATTATAAGGTGGTATAACTTCCTCCCAATTTTTCATGTGGGAGTAAACTTAACTCCCACTTCATTTCCCACTCCCTTGTGAGTTGCCACTAACTTGGGCTCAAACTCACATGGGTTGTCACATATGTGGGCTCTTATAGGAAACTCTGAAATACTATATGGGCCAAAGCATTAGCCCATTATTTCAACAACCCATGTGGTATAGGTTCTCCCTAGTTTAGACGAGCTGCCAAGGAATCTCTTTGCGCCCAGCGTCACCTGTTGCATCACCAGTCGATGGAAGAGAAGGAGCTAGTAGAGTGGACATCATGGGCGTCGTGGAGAGGCATGCGAGCCATCTGTCCATCCCACCGAGTAGGGCTGAGTAGGTCGCAACATTGGTGGTTGAGACAATGTTGTGGACGCATTGATGGTGCGGTCCAAACCAGAGAGGACCGCCTCCAAGAAAAACATAGGCATACTAGGCGCGGTCATAGTTGGCATTAATTGTTATGGGGTTGGTTTCTTGGGGGTCAGCGCAGAGGAAGGCGCAAATCTTATCTTCCACAAGAAGAGCCCACGTGGCCGCAGGCGCATCGAGCCAGTGATAGGAACTTCATACCTATAAAGAGCGGCTCCAAGGGCATCGGCAACTAGCCAAAGGAAGCACATGGGAGGGGAGAAAGGCTGGCCACACAAGAACGACCACCTTCACGACCTTAGGGACGAAAGAGTGCTTCACCATCATTCATGCTCGAACGATAGGGTTGGACCTATAGGCGATGAAAGTCGCGGCTAACATGATGACGGTTGGCAGCGAGGCCAGGGTGGCCGCCATCATGAGCATGGGGAGGTGGTGCAGAACCTATAGGCGGTGTGAGCAACCTAGCCGCTACATGCGGCGTGGAGAGATTGGAAGTACGCATGGAGAGAGGATGCATGATCTCCTTTTGGTGCTTGGAGTGAACACCTACAGAGGGAGATCAAGCCGGAGGCGACGCCAGTTCGGTCCTCGCTTCCATGGTTGCGGTCGTACGCCTATTTTACCATCCTTATGTAGCATCGAAAGAATTTGTTCTTCAATTCTTGCCTCTATGAATCAAAAATCATTGAGATGTATTTTTCTTAGAAAGTAAGCTTGTTGACACGTCTCTTCTTAAAATATGATGTTCACACTTTTGAATTCGGGTGATTCTCTTAAAAACATTTGAATTCTGATATAGGTGTTGCTCGCACTGCCCTTTGTGTTTGTTGTTGTTTGGTTGTGTTTGTTGTTGTTTGGTTGTGTTTGTTGTTGTTGTGCTAGCATTTGCATAATTTATATAATGAGAAATTTTCCTTACGGATATCATGTTGCAAAATTTATTGTGGAAACCAACTAATTACTTTGTTCGTCCTTTAGAAAGGCAAAATAGGAGTATAATTCTAGTTAAAGAATTGGTCGGAATGGTAGAGTTTACAAGAGACGATCGTGAGGCACCTCTAAAACCCATGTAGGGTTTCGCTTCTCTCGTCGACGATGCTGCCAGTCCGCTCCGCCTCCGCACCCGGTGGCCTTGGGGCCTTGGAGGTGTGGCGGGTTGCAAACTCTCTGAAAGTATATGGAGCCCCATGTGTGGTTTTGGTAATTAATGACAATCTCTATGAACTAATATTTGCATTGACTTATATTTGTAGAATTTTTCCGTAGGCAATGCTTGAATCATATGTTGACTTCAAGGTTGCAAAAATAAGAAAATGAAGAAGATCACGTGACAAGTATGTCTTGAAGAAGAAGATGGAGTGAGCTCTCACATGTATATTCAAGACATCAACACTACGAGGAAAGAAGAAATGAAGTGCAAGTTCAAGATGAGCCATCTCGAAGAGATCATATCCTTTAAGCTTTCCATCCATATGGTGATCATATATATGTGAAGATGCACCGAAGAAGAAGCACTCCCATGATGGATTATGTGAGCAATCCGCAAGACTTCATCAACCAAGCACAATCAAGAAACGTGTTCCATCTTGTTGTTGTCAGGACCATCATCATCTAGCTCAAATGGGATGTGCAAGGTTAAGGTTTGTTATGGATAGGGTTTTTTTCTTTCCAGTCTCGTGGTTTAGTTGGGAGACCGGTTTATAGGTTAGTTTTCATACTATATATCAAGAGGGCTTTCGAATGAGTAACTTGATCGTATCATTCGGAGACAGCTCTAACGACTGCATCCTTGCATCATATTTGTTGGTTGTTATTTTTATGTAATCCATATAGTTTTTTATAGCTAGTTCTTATTCTCATGATGAGTTCTAGTTCATCGAAACTGGATTCCACATGAAATGCTTGTTGCATTTTCGATATTGGAGTTTCTTTCCGGTTCTTCGTATTGAAAGATTTCGCCTATAAATTCGTGGAAAAATCTACCTCACTTGCTCTTAATATTTTCGCTCTTTGTGGGGTAGCTCTTATCATTCTTTTTCCAACAAAACTGGTTTCACCTAAATCGGAGTTTCCTAACTCAAGTTGTTGCATTTTCCATATTGGAAGTGTTATCGGTTTATCTTCTATAGATAGGTCAAAACTTTCATGATGTGTTTCTATCATCCTTTATTGTAATATGATAGTTCTCTACATTATCTTGTAGGGATTATTGCTAGCTTCAGAACAATGCCAAGTTCATTGAAATCGGAGTTTGTACGTGAAAATGGCGTTGTTTTTGGTTTGTGGTGTCTTTGAGGCCAGACTCGTCCGACCCAGCCTGGAAGGTCCGTCCTCTTGGTCCGTGATGATTCCAGGGAGCGCGAAAATTGGTTCGGAATTGGTCTGGCCAAGCCCGGACGAGTCCGATCGGCCGGAGTGGTTCGACCCAAGCTGGAAGGTCTGTCCTACGGGTTTTTTCTGGTTTCGATTCCAACGGTTAGATTCTATTTTGGGGGTATAAAAGGTTCGCTTTATCCCCTTTGTGCTGGTTGATTCTCTCACTCTCTATCCCTCTACTCATGTTGACTTTTAATCTTTCCCTTTCTCCCTAATATCTCCATGATTCTTGCACCCATTTGAGGGGAAAGAGAGAGGAGATCTATATCTACATCTTGACCAATCAAATCCCTCTCTTTGTGAGGGGAATCCACTAGATCTAGATCTTGGAGAAATTTATTGTTATCCTCTTTTACTTTTCCTCCCCCCCTCCTCCCCCAATAGCTTGAGTTGCTTTGTTGGAATTTGAGAGTGGAGGATTTGAGAATCTTAGTGGTGTTCTTGCTATTGCATTTGGTGCATCGGTTTGCTCTGCGGTGATACGTGGAGGTGAAATTTCGTGAGTCTTGTTCCTCTTGGGTCTTTGGGACCTAGAAGGCTTAGTGATCTTTGTGGTGTTATTAGGGATTCTAATTAAGTTGTGGATATTCCTCAAGCGTGAGGTCTTTGTGGCGATTTATTGGGAGCCTCCAATTAAGTTGTGGAGACTACCCAAGTTTTGTGCACGTTCAGTGACCACCCTCAAGGTTCCATAGTTGATCGAGAACTTCTCTTTTGGTGGGAAGGTTCGGGGAGAATACGGTGAGGCCTTCGTTGCGTTTGGAGAGTCTTGTGCCTCCACACCGCTCCTACTGAGAGTAGCACTCGCAAGAGTGTGAAGTTTGGGATACATGGTCATCTCTGCGTCACCTCGGTTATTTCTATACCCGAGCTCTTTTCTTATGCACTTTACTTTGTGATAGCCTTCGCGCTTGAAATTATATATCTTGATATTACATAGTTGTTTATCTTGCTTAGCATAAGTTGTTGGTGCACATAGGTGAACCCTAATAAACGTTAGTTTCATTGTGCATTTTTTCAAGCCATATTTGTAAAAGTTTTAAACCGTCTATGCACCTCCTCCTCCTCCTCCCCTCTAGACGGCATTTGCGTCTTTTCACTTCCACCGGACGGAAGTTCAGTGTCTTCTTCAGAATGGGGAGGTGACGGCTCTGTCCTGAAGGCCGAATAAAGCCATCAACGCCCTATCCTTGCTCCGGTGGTCCGTCTAGCGCCGGCGGAGAGCGCGTGAAGTCATGTGTCCGGCGGTTCCCCTGGGATCCGGTCGGTTTTCATGCTTGCTAGTGTTGTTTCAGGTCAGTCTCTTCCGATCTATAGTTGTCATCATTGGCGATGGTTGCTGCTATGATGTGTCGGTCCTTTGGGGTCTTAGCACGACTACTTCCCATATGTCTACTACGATAAGCTTCGCTTGGCTCCATGATGGAAAGGCAAAGACAGTGGCGCGCCTTTGGCTCGCGCTGGTGTGTAGTCCTCGCTAGGTGGTCCAATGATCTAATTTTTAATTACTTTTGATCCTCTTTGTACCGTAGTTGATGATTATTGAAATTTTTGAAAAAATAGAGTATATTTTTAGTTAAAGAATTGGTTGGAATGATACATGAATATTTCTGAAAACCATTACTCCCTCTAATATATAATAAATGTCGTGGTTTTAAGTTAGCGAGTACATTAAGTAAGATAGCTTTTTTGCTAATGCGGACGGTGCTCTGCATCTCAAAACAGGTAGCCGAAAATAATACTACTTGCCTACCTCTATCTACAAAAGCATGTTGCAAGTTGTCTAAATTTAGATATATCTAAATACTCTGTAGTATGCAGATACATTAGAATTTAGACAAATCTTCGACAATGTTTTATGGATAGAGAGAATACTAAAAATAGAAACTTCCAGAAATGTAATCCTATCATGTTGGAAGTTTAGCATTTGATAGGAAAAATATTTCATTTGCTGGAACCACGGTAAAATAGGCAGAAATCCGTGGAGACAGACACTACGTGCAGTTCGTGCACCATCCAAACATTTTTGTAAGGAGCGTGGGAACTCAAAATAGCGTCATCCACTCATCCACTCTATTTAGAATAAAACGCATGCAAAAATAAGTTTAGAAGAAAATGCATCAATTAGTCACGATAGTGGTACGATCAATGCCAATAAATAAGTTTAGAAGAAAATGCAAAAATATTCGCTCTCCATATGAGTCCTTTTACAAGGTTTAAGTATCTGAACAATAGTGGTACGATCAATGCCAATAAAACTCGGAGACCTGCTCCTGCCCTAGAAAAAAATCAAACTGAAACTGCATTTTATTTTTGCTTTCTTCATTCAAAATTCAATTGCACACTTGTATTGTCTCCTCACTAAGTATATTTTTTTATGTTCCCCATAGTCCTTCCGTAATTCTGTGAACTGCCAGTATAGTGGGTCACTAATAATAACATATACATGCAAAGATTATATTAAGTAGTACGACTGAACTCCTGATTAAGACCATTTGCGTCAAGATAGACGGAAGTATCAACATGCGTTAGTTACATAACACTAATTGGTTTTGATTATTGTATCATAGAACCTAGAGAATGTGAACGAGGATGCATGCCTTTAACTGGGACGGTACAACAATTTTCCAGGTACCTGTTGTTACCTCCCCATGCTCGTAGTCTGGAACCACTCGTTCAGAAGCCAATATAAAGGGGATGGAACGAACTGTATAAACCATGAGAGATTACAAAATGACATGCTCTCTACAAAAATATCTTGTTGCACCACCCCCACAAGAGCCTATAGGGAGAAATAAATTTATCTGTTTTTACACCAAGATAATCAGATTTGTTGTTGATCATAGAATGGGAGACCAAGCACAGTGGATATGGTAATAGTGTTTGCCTCATCTGAATGCTTCGTCACCTTTTGCTTCTCACTACCATGCTGAGAGGGAACCTTCATTGGGTTAGCTTGTCTATCTACAAGATCATATTCTGGCTTCCTCTTTTTCTTCTTCATCTCGCCAACCCTTTTGCTGCTGTCATCAGGGACTGCGCCTCCGCTTGCTTCCCGGGCCCTTTCAAGACTTCTCGATGCCTGGTTCTGTCCATAGTCAGTCACAGGGTATGATGGGTTCGTAATGGATGGATGTGCGACTTGCAGGGCCATTGCTCTTTGCGTTACAACAGGGTAGCTATCTGGCAGTTTCTCTGCCGCTGCTAGCCTTTTCCTCTTCAATGTCTCCTCGTTGCGAACCTGGTTTAATTGGAAACAGCAACATAAATTAGCAGGCTACATCGTGTGTATTTTACTTTATTTTGAAGAGTAATAAGAAATGAGGGTAGCTACAACACACAAATGTGTTTGCCAGCAAAAGAGAAATTAATAATTCCAATATGACAACTCACAAGATAGAAGGTTCCGTACAATCATGGGATGCATAGTGTGTTTGGTTTGTGTCCAATATTGCCCTACCAAAAATTTTGCTAGCCAATATTTTGGTTGTGCCATTCCTTGCCCACAAGTTGGCCAACATTGGCTAAGAAAATGAACTAGAGTTGGTAGTGGAGCATTGGCAAGCCAAAAAGTTGCCAACTATCCAAACAAGAACCAATATTTTTGTCATTACCAAAAAATTGGTAGGGTATCCTTTGGTAGCAATCCAAACACACCCATACAACCCATAGACACTCATCATCATGCTGCATCTGATTTAACTTTTAATTCTAACCATGTATATCCATTATATTATTCAAGTAGTAGAAAAGAATGGTGGAAGTTCATCAAGTCAAAGCAGCACACAAAGATAGGCTCAAATCAATCAGGATGCAACTATGTGTAAGCAACATGCAGTAAATTATGTGATGACTTACACGCACACGGACATGCCTCAGTTCAATTAATATTTTGTTCAGAATAGTTCCAAGGAACGTTTCCGAACATTTCCAAAGCTTTTGGGAAGCTATGTCTATGATCAGTCAACGCTGACAGGTTAATACGGTAATCCATCTGAGATATATTTTATCACAGATAGGTTCAGCCTCCTGTTCGTCATAAGTTGATCTGTAACACTGGATACAATAGCTAAGCATGGAGGTCGAGCAATTGCTTACCCAGTTTGAGGGTGCGCTATTCCCAAAATAGTACTCCCTCCATTCCTAAAAACAAGACCTGAAACTTCTCTAAAAATACCATAAAACATCCATCTTCTATACTGAGATATACCATGAGACCCGGAATATGAATAGTGATCTCGCAACGAATCTCTTGACCTAAAAAAAGTGTCCTTTCTCGATACATAACATTGTATAAGTCAACTCAAGTAGCTTCTTGACCTCCGGGAATCCAGTAAGGTACTTTTGGAACACAAATGGGCATATTTAGATTAATATTATTAAATTTAAGAAAACTACACTTTAGTATGGAAACTTCTCTAAAAATACCATAAAACAGAGCACACCCCTGTTTCCCCCTCTAATATTCCAAATATAACACTCCACGCCGCACTCACTCCTTTAATGATACGCCAGCCTTAATTGCATTCTGAACCACTCACCTCGTCTCACCATTATACCCACATGCATGCATGGAGATAGTAATCGCCAGCGCCAATCCATGTAGAGCTAACTTTGCTCCGATTGGCAATGCTTGCTCAGAATGGCTAATGCTTGCACATGCACAGCACGACACACGGGAATAATGGTGTTTGTGGAAGTGCTAATAACTTCTCAACATGAGATTTATTTGCCAGGGACAAATAACTGCTAAGTGCACAGCTGCCTTGCTCTTTGCAAAAAAATCATAAACTGTTTTTAGGAATGGAGGGAGTAGTTTAAAGGTTCACATACGAGAACATAATTTATTGTGTCTAGGAACATAATTCACACAAACGTTTTCTTAAGAAAATACACAAGCATCAACATCTAGAGCAAGCTATAATTCAAATTGGTGCTAAGACAAAATTTAAGTCGACACAAGACCCAAACAGCTTGATTGCTCGATATCACAGCTGCTAGAAGAAACATAGCATAGAAATCTCATCTCCGGTATGTGTATATTGTCAGCACCGTGCCACAAGCAAATGTCGGTTATGCGACAGCATAGCCATGTACCATGTCGAATGCAATTAATTTCTGGGACTACTGTGAGAAGAGAGAGTACAAATTATTAGTGTCCACGTGTGATTGAGTTGGCACAACTTACTTGCTTGCCTGTAGGGGATAAAAGAAACCAAGAACATAGGGTTGGCAAAAACAATATTGACGGTACGCAAAAGGATAGAGTAAACAGTTATTTCATCTCAAGCTGGACTCAACTCTATGTAAATTCTTCAGACTAAGTGGATACGTTGCACAGTATAGAGACCCTTATACCTTATACTATAATTGCAGAAGATATTTCATAAGTTTATATGAAATTAACATGTCTATACCTAATAATTCATTGTATGAATACTCGAAGAGTAATTTTAGTTTCTACAGATCTCATCAATAAGTCAAATTTAATACAGTGCGGCATTAAATAAAATTCAGAAATATACTACTCCCTCCAATCCATATTAATTGTCTCTACTATGGATGTATCTAGAAGTAAAATGTGTCCAGATACATCTATATTAGCGACACTTAATATGAATCGGAGGAAGTATGTTTATTTCAAATTATTTATAAAATGTAGAAAGTATACAAAATTGACCCCGCTAGTTTAAAGTAAATACTGATGATTACCTTCTGTTGGTTGTGTAATTTTATCTTTCGCTCCTTCGATCTAGATATGGCATCTTTGATTCCAAATTTATCCATGCAACCTTGGGGCCATAGCTCTGCAAGCTAGTGCCAAGAAAATGAAATTGTATAAGCATACTCAAGGTAAATGCAGGTGTGCATGAGATAAAGTGGGCACCCGCTAGAATAATAGCGCCATCAGAAGCGGAACCTCACTCTGCTACTCAAAACACACCACAATAACTGGAAGACCACTTAGCAACTGACGCTGCCAAAATACACATAAATATTGGCAGTGTATACACCTGAAAACTGCCTATTCTAAAAAAGCCTTTACATGCACTATTTGACATATTTGAATTAATGTAAGACCGTAACATCCTGCAATGCAAATTGTGACAGCAAGCAGAGGGGGGTATTACACATGTAGTCATTTTGAGATGCCTAAATTGAACTTATTAGCTACATTAAATATAAAAGTAACTTGGCCTTGCTCTTCCAAAATGAAAGCACTAGAAGAAAATTCACAATTGCTGATAAGCCGTGACAAAAATTTAGGAGGACTGGCTTTGAAATATAGTGAAAAATGAAAGGACAGGGCCAATATCGCTACATAGTACTACATACAAATGAAGAACACAATAAATGGTTCAGGGGCTCAGAGCTAATACCTCTACATATAGTTTCCTACTTTGAGGACCCTTGTCTTCCTCCATACCCTGACAAGCACACGGGCAGACATTCATCAACAAAACCAAACAAGGATAAATGAAGCTAGGATCTCACTGAAGTCGCTTTTGTTTAAAGTAACTCGCTATTAAAATGGAACAGAGTAAACAAAATCAAACATAGCCATATTATCATAATAATAATCATCATCATTATAAAACTAATTTACTCATATATTTACTTTAAATAGCATCCAAATAATAAACCTAATAAGGTTAGCTACAGTAATAAACCCCACAGGCATCGTTGTAAAAAGCAAAATATAATTGTCAAGAGTGCAATTTGTTCAAACACCAAAACAATAATATGATTACAGATTTATACCTCAACGTACAGATCATAAAGATCACACATCCTGTCCTCCAATGCACTATCCATTGCAAACTTTCCTTTTAAATCTCTTCCTTCTTCAGGAACAGCCTGAAAATCGTCAGCTGAACCATCCTGTTGTTCATTGACCTGGTACACATAAGTAAAATAACATCTTCTACATCAAAAGTAACAAACATGAATGCAAACATCAATAAGATAGCGGAAGCCTCATAGTTACTACACAATGATGTATGTTTAGTTGTTTACCTTGGCCTTGGCAACAACACGTTCTTTGACCATTTCATTGATCTCCATTTTAACACGCTGCAACATATCAGTCTTTTCTTGTGTAGCAGAGCGTCCTGATTCTACCAGATCTTTCATGTTTCTCTGTCCGCAAGTAACATGAGTCAGAAATGGGAACAAGCGACGCACAAAGGGTGGTAATGCCATGGACATGTAGTTTGATTGAGTCATTTGATCACTCTACAGGATCAGTGCGCCACAGAATACCAACATAAGCATGATCTATAAACTACAGAGTAATGGAAAATAAGATATTCCTGCTAGCAACATCTCAGTTTTTTATACTGCAGATGCATCCAGACAGTAGATTTATTATTAATACTAGTGGTAGTTGTAGTGTTCAAAAGGATCTTCTGCACTAAGACGTGGTTCGTTTCTCTGATTACCACAAACTTCCACAAGGTTAAATAAATATTTAAGGCAAATGTAGCAAGGATTCCTTGCAGCTGTGCTTGAAAATGCTATTTCCAATCTTAATCATACTCTAATGTTGTGAGAAATGTCAAAATGAAATGTACTACCAAATTTAATTGGCAATTACTGCCTCTAAAATACATGATGTTTTAAATTGTATGACGTAAAAAAAAAGTTTGTAACTTTAACTACTAAAGACTAATACATACAAAACTATTTACATTGATCATGTGAAATGAACAATAGATCCCTAATGACAAGCACTACCATAACATAATATCTTATAAACTTTTTCATTTATTACATTATGAGTTTGTGACAGTGTTCAAAACAACATACTCCATCCGTTCCGGTGAAAAAGGCATATATTTCTTGGCGCATCGATTAGGGAGAGATTTGCAGTGAAATACTTTCCAAACTTGCCCCTAGAAAATCTCTCCATCCCCTTAAATCTCTCTCTAATTTTTTGCGCTGAGTCTCTTCGATTATCGCTACCTGCCTCGCTTGCATGCACTCCATCAAGATCATCCCGCATGCATGGGAAGCCCACCCAATCAGCAACGTTCTTTAGGGGGGTGCGTTAATTATCTGCTGGGAGTAAGAAGGAAGGAGGTGCTGCTAGGTTTTAACTACACGAGCGCTTTTGGAAGAAGAGGGCAACGGTGGAGGGGTAGTATTGGAACCACTGATAATAAACCGTATCTGCACCCTGTTTTGTTGTGAAAAAATGAAAAAAAAATTACGCCTTATCTAAGGGAACGGAGGGCGTACAATTTAGTTTCTGGACCAAGCAACATATTCACTCCCTCCGATCAATAATAAGTGTCGGTGATTTAGTACAAGGACATGCTTGTTTACTTCCATCAAACCACAACTCACCTTCAATGTCCTACGCTGCACAAGGTGTCCAACTATGCCCATGAGGCGATTCATCAACTCCTGTTCTTGGATCTTTCCATGATTTGTCTGCAAATTGATAGTGTTACAAAAATAGGTGTGTGTGTGTATGTGTCTTCTGTTCATAAACATTATTTTTCTAAGATATATTAGATTGGAAGTTTCCTGAACTTCACTAGTCAAATCTCAAGAACAAACATATACATAAGTAATCACATGGAACACAGACATTCAAAATTTCAGATGAACTTGAATCACAAGTAAAATTTCAAATGAACTTGAATCACAAGTAAAATTTCAGATGAACTTGAATCACAAGTAAATATTGTGGACTGTGATGCTACTACATACCGATAGTCTTGCAACCTTGGCAAGCTTTGCCTTTACTTCTGGAGGCAACCGTCGTTTAATTGATGCCTGACCATTTGGGTCAACCTCGTTACTATCGATAGCTGGCGGCCTATCTGCAAGGAAAATTTCAAGTATTTGAATTTACTTCCAGCGCTAATCCACAACCTACCGAGATACTCAAGGGGAATGTGATATAATACTAACATTGAGCAACAAACTTCTCGAAATCCCGAATGGCTCGCTCAAGCCTGGTGCCTTTAGGTTTGGTACCTGAACTCTCTCTGCCAGTGATGGGGTGCTGAAAAATAAAAATAAAAAAAGTTAGTTAGCATGGAAACATGCCTCGGTATGATGGCTATTTTATTATGCAAATGTGTTCGCTAGTATGGGAAACAGGATAAAATCTTACCATTGCTTGTGTAGGACAAGAAGTACCAGGCAGTGTGATGCCAGAAAAGTCACTTGTTCCATGTTTCTCTTTGTGATATATTTTATTGGCCAGATCTTGATTTTCGCCACTATAAGTCTTTTCTTGTTGAAAGTCAAGTTGTGTTGAAGGACCTTTATCCCTGTATGCTGAAGCATAGTCATATGTCTAACTGGTTCTCGATTTATTAACAAAATCAGTAGGCTGGAATGCTGCAGCTTTATGCTTTTGTATGTCTTTTAGCTCTTTTGAAGGGGAATATGACATATCCTTACCAGATATCTTTGTACGTTTTGCAGCATCAACACCTGTGGCAAAATCAGTCGATCTCTTTTTTGAGACTCCGGTTCCGCTGGTAGCTAATTTTTTCCCAGCATGTGCAGGACTGGTAGCTTTCCCAGGCATGTTGCTGATGTTAAAATAATCACCTGTAGCACCCTGATTAATTTCAATATGATCACCTGATGGGTCTTTGCTTCTCCTTTTCTTCAGCGCAACATCTGTCGATGTACCAGATTCACTGCAAAAGAAGGTTGATGTATCATCCATGCTAGCATACATGTAATTCATGAACTGTGTTGCTGCCAACTTGATCTGTTGATTCGACTAAATTGGCACAGCATCTGTGCTGCCATATAAAAAATTGCGACATGTTGTTTTCCTTGTGATTTCATCAGTTGCGTGTGTTGTTCCATAATTTAATTAGGGTAATAACCAGCACAATCATGCTTTGCTTCCAGTTTGATCAGTAGCTTCGTTTATTATAAGCTTGTCGTTACCTGCCACGTTGTGGCATGACGTGTTTTTAATTCAGACAGCAAAAATTGTACAGTTTATGAAGAAAGAAAAAATGTAGCCACAAGTGATTCGCAGCCATGGTATCTGTGATAAAATCAAACAGTATACTAAATGGACATGGTCTACTAGACTCGATAGTGAAAGGTCATTGCAATCAAATTGGGTGACCCCCGTGCCATCAGTAAGGCCATACTAAATAAAAACCAAAGATCCATTATGTCTGGATGTAATCTACCAGCATTAATTAACAGAATAAGTAATAGCTTGAATTTTCTATTAAATCCAAAGAATTTTGAGGAACCTTACATCTGTTCCAATGTCCCTTTGTTAACAAAAAATCCACTGTGCTTAGTCTTCAAATTATCGACTTCAAAATACTCATCCTGCAAAGATAAGAAACATGAAAGCAATCAGCAAGCAGTATTTTTTTTCTCAGTGCATATAATGAAATAGCAACGCAAGCAAAAAAGTTTTATTATGACGCCTTAAAGGATAGATTCTGCAAGTTCACTGTAAGTAATTAGACACGGGTTTTCTTAATATGCTGTGAATATTAGCTCAATCGTTTCCAGACATACATTATGTACCTACACTATACAAAGAATGAACTATTACTGTAATGTTGAAGGGGCCATGTCAATGTCATATGAAATTAATAAAACATAAATTTTCATCCTAGCACTAAACCAAGAGTTTGGGCAGATAGAACAGATAGCAAAAAACTGAGTGCACAATGACAAGACAGATATGGTAAAAAAGAATTGTTACATTAGCAATATTGTACCATATAGTCTGCAAAAATACACATCAAGTCAAATGGTAGAAGTTTACTAGTCGGGTGCTCATCTATGACATCAGACAAGATTCAGAAGCAACATGATGTTGTTCTCATACATAATACAGGACTAAGAAGAATTGAACAACCAACCAATTCAGCATCATCAATAAAAGAATCATCAGTGTCATATTGATCATCATCCGGTACATCGTCAAGATCTTCTTCATCGCTGCTATGTTTACCCTAGCAATCCAAATACAAAGTCAGAAACTCAGTGAATGGCGAATATGGAGTCAGCTAATGCTAATCCATTCGTTACCATGTAAAGGCGCTCTATTTTCTCAATGACTGCATTAAACCGATTTGGCTGTGCTGGATCCTCCGGGTTGTTTTCTGCAGCAGGTGCCTGATTTGAACAAACACAATCAGTTCGGCGTAAAATGCATACAGGAATTCTCAGCAGTCCGGCATACACCGTGCGTAAGCAAAATGCTTGATGAAGAGCGGTTTCTGAGGGATGATGATAAGGCCATGTCATAAATAACTAATAGCATGGTTGCAAAGACAGCATGAATAGCACTGAAGTATGGCACGGTTTGCTTCTAGGGCAGCGCCCTTATGACAATTTGGTCAGGGAGAGCTACACATATTGTCCCTGTACCCTGACCCTACAAGCATAATTTCTTGTAAAGAAGCTCAACACGGACACTTCTCTACTCGCAGATCAGACACTAAGGCCTCGACGGATCGCTCTAGTTGCGATTTCGCATCTACTCGCAAAGCAAACCTGAGCGGCACGAACTATTGAAGTACTCAAATCAATCGACAGACGATGACATCATCGGCGAGAGTACTGCTTACCACACCGGGTGGGGGCAGTTGTGCAGCGACTGCAGGCTCCGCCGCTACCACCGCCAGCGGCTGCTGCTGCGATGTGGGCGCAGCTTGTACAGCCTCCTTCTGCAGCTTCTTCCACGACACGATGGTGGTCTCCCCGGGCCGGAGCTCCACGGAGAACAACTGCCTGCGGGACCCCGCCGCGGCGGTTTCCGGAGCCGCCGCCGCCGCTCTCACGACCGCGGGGGCAGGCGCCTGCTGCGGCGCGGGGGGCGGGGACGGGACCACGGCGGCGGCGGCGGAGGAGGAGGAGGAGGGGATAGCCACGGGGTCTTCCATGGCGACGCGAGGGGATCGGGGAGGTCAGAGACGCAGCATCAGATCGAGGGGCGGCGGTTAGGGTTTTGGAGGGCTGGGTTACGGATTGGCGAGAGAAGGAGAACGCCCACGGTTTTGGCTGGGGAGGAGTGAGGAGCCGGGAAGGCCGTCGGATTTGATCGGGGAGGGCGCGGAACGGGAATGCGGAGCGGAGGGGCGGCGCGGGGCGGCGGGATGGAATTGGTAACCGTCGAGCTCGCCGCCGTTGGCTCGTGGTGTCGCCGCCGTTTAGCTTTGCTTGTTTCCTTGTTTGGAGGGGGGGAGCAGCGGCGTGGGCTTTGGACCTGTCGCTGACTTGGGTGGGGTGACGAGGATATCCTCGGTCCACAGGTGCTCTGTTCAAAGTTGTATGGGCCCATATCCGGGTTAGGTCTAAACATGGGCCTATGAGCACTATATGTCATAAATAGAGACATTCACAAAAAGGGCATCATGGGTAAAGATGTTAGAGCGTTTGAAGCACTTCAAGAATTTAAGCTTCATCTCAAATGGCAAAAGGGATTGTTCTTTCCTAAAAAAAAGCAAAAGCATAAAGTATTCTATGATACTATATGCAGATGACATATGGTTGACAGAATATGTTTTTATTCTAAAAGAGTCGTTAAAAGAAAGTTTT
>NC_061513.1:60724239-60740034 GCF_022539505.1 Lolium rigidum | reverse complement strand
GGGTGAACCACCGGGTGCATCCCCAAGCTTAGAGCTTTCACTCTCCTTGATCATGTTGCATCATACTCCTCTCTTGATCCTTGAAAACTTCCTCCACACCAAACTCGAAACAACTCATTAGAGGGTTAGTGCACAATATAAATTGACATATTCAGAGGTGACACAATCATTCTTAACACTTCTGGACATTGCATAATGCTACTGGACATTAGTGGATCAAAGAAATTCATCCAACATAGCAAAAGAGGCAATGCGAAATAAAAGGCAGAATCTGTCAAAACAGAACAGTTCGTATTGACGAATTTTAAAATAGCACCAGACTTGCTCAAATGAAAATGCTCAAATTGAATGAAAGTTGCGTACATATCTGAGGATCATGCACGTAAATTGGCATAATTTTCTGAGCTTCCTGCAGGGCAGTGGGCTCAGATTCGTGACAGCAAAGAAATCTGGAACTGCGCAGTAATCCAAATCTAGTACTTACTTTTCTATCAACGGCTTAACTTGGCACAACAAAACTCAAAACTAAGATAAGGAGAGGTTGCTACAGTAGTAAACAACTTCCAAGACACAAAATAAAAACAAAGTACTGTAGGTAAAAACATGGGTTGTCTCCCATAAGCGCTTTTCTTTAACGCCTTTCAGCTAGGCGCGAAAGTGTGTATCAAGTATTATCGAAGGGTGGAGCATCAACATTACCTTGGGCTTTACCCTTACCTTTCTTATTGTTTTTCTTTCCCTTTGGTTTAGTAAATATACGAGTTTCTCCCGGTATAGAGGTGAATTTCAAAGTGCCTTCTCCAACATCAATGACTCGCTCCCAATAGTTTCAGCGAGGGATCTTCCGAGTGTGAGTTTTCCTGTTTCAACAACGAGATAATCAATAGATATTGTTCTTCCACAAATAGTTGTATGCACACCTGCAGCTATTCCTTTAGGGATTATAGTAGAGTTATCAATGAGAGTTATCTCTTCTCCTCCTTCCTCGACTCCCCAAAGTTTCAAAGATTTATAAATACTTTCGGGCATAAGGCAAAATTCATACATAATATCACAGAGTAGGCATGGAGGGTTCGATCACCGATAGCAATTTTAACAACGAGGATCCCACAATGAGAGTTTAGAGTTCACTAAAACTTGTTCAAGACGATTACGAACGTGGCAATAGTTATCATTCAAGCGAGATGTACTTATCTCCGAGTATTTAATCTACTATATATGCTAGCGAGGATCGAATCAAAGTTATTAGCTGAATCATATGATGCAACCAACTTCTTTATGGCATTAAAAGCTTGATCCCCATTGCAATGAAGGAAATCTCCTCCCACTAAAGTATCCAAAGCATATCTATAGCGAACCATAAGACCAAAATAAAAATTACTAAGGAGCAAACTCAGAGTCATTTGAGGTTCGGTTTACGATAGGAAGTAAAAATTCTAGACCAAGCATCCTTAAAACTCTCCTCATCCCCTTGTTTAAAAGTGAAGACTAATTCTTCAGGCGAAGAAGTAACGGGTTCAGAGCTAGACATGGTAACAAAAGTAACTAATTTTTTTGAATTTTTAGTGTAGAGTGCAAGACAAGTAAATAAAGCAAACTAGATAAAGTAAATGCAAGTAAACTAATTTTTTTGTGTTTTCGATATAGCAAACAAGATAGCAAATAAAGTAAAACTAGCAACTAATTTTTTTGTATTTTGATTTAGTGCAGCAAACAAAGTAGTAAATAAAATAAAGCAAGACAAAAACAAAGTAAAGAGATTGAGAAGTGGAGACTCCCCTTGCGGCGTGTCTTGATCTCCCCGGCAACGGCGCCGGAAAAAGAGCTTGATGGCGTGTATTTCACACGTTCGTTGGGCAACCCCAAGAGGAAGGTATGATGCGCACAGCAGCAAGTTTTCCCTCGGAAAGAAACCAAGGTTTATCGAACCAGGAGGAGCCAAGAAGCACGTTGAAGGTTGATGGCGGCGGGATGTAGTGCGGCGCAACACCGAGGATTCCGGCGCCAACGTGGAACCTGCACAACACAACCAAACTACTTTGCCCCAACGAAACGAGTGAGGTTGTCAATCTCACCGGCTTGCTGTAACAAAGGATTAACCGTATTGTGTGGAAGATGATTGTTTGCGAGAAAACAGTAGAACAAGTATTGCAATGAGATTGTATTTCGGTAAAGAGAATTGGACCGGGGTCCACGGTTCACTAGAGGTGTCTCTCCCATAAGACGAACGAGCATGTTGGGTGAACAAATTACGAGTTGGGCAATTGACAAATAAAGAGAGCATGACAATGCACATACATATCATGATGAGTATAGTGAGATTTAATTGGGCATTACGACAAAGTACATAGACCGCCATCCAACTGCATCTATGCCTAAAAAGTCCACCTTCGAGGTTATCATCCGAACCCCTCCGGTATTAAGTTGCAAGCAACAGGACAATTGCATTAAGTATGGTGCGTAATGTAATCAACAACTACATCCTTAGACATAGCATCAATGTTTTATCCCTAGTGGCAACAAGCACAACACAACCTTAGAACTTTCGTCACTGTCCTGGTGTCAATGCGGGCATGAACCCACTATCGAG
The DNA here is from genome assembly GCF_022539505.1 of Lolium rigidum. NCBI lineage: Eukaryota > Viridiplantae > Streptophyta > Magnoliopsida > Poales > Poaceae > Lolium > Lolium rigidum. Next base: position 60,737,444 of record NC_061513.1, on the reverse strand, counting down.
CATAAGTACTCCCTCTTGGAGTTACAAGCATCTACTTGGCCAGAGCATCTACTAGTAACGGAGAGCATGCAAGATCATAAACAACACATAAGCATAACTTTGATAATCAACATAACAAGTATTATCTATTCATCGGATCCCAACAAACGCAACATATAGAATTACATATAGATGATCTTGATCATGATAGGCAGCTCACAAGATCCGACAATGATAGCACAATGGGGAGAAGACAACCATCTAGCTACTGCTATGGACCCATAGTCCAGGGGTAGACTACTCACACATCACACCGGAGGCGACCATGGCGGCGTAGAGTCCTCCGGGAGATGAATCCCCTCTCCGGCAGGGTGCCGGAGGCGATCTCCAGGATCCCCCGAGATGGGATCGGCGGCGACGGCGTCTCGGTAATGTTTTCCGTATCGTGGCTCTCGGTACTGGGGGTTTCGTCACGGAGGATATTTGTAGGCGGAAGGGCAAGTCGAGAGGCGGCACGGGGGCCCACACCACAGGCCGGCGCGGCCAAGGGGGGCCGCGCCGCCCTAGGGTTTGGCCACCCCGTGGCCCCTCTTCGTCTCGTCTTCGGTCTTCCGGAAGCTTCGTGAGAAAATAGGCCTCTGGGCTTTTATTTCGTCCAATTCCGAGAATATTTCTTTACTAGGATTTCTGAAACCAAAAACGAGCAGAAAACGACAGAATCGGCACTTCGGCATCTTGTTAATAGGTTAGTTCCAGAAAATGCACGAATATGACATAAAGTGTGCATAAAACATGTAGATAACATCAATAATGTGGCATGGAACACAAGAAATTATCGATACGTTGGAGACGTATCAAGTAGCAACGGCATCAGAAAAGTGCTTTGCTGTCCAGGACTGGTGTGTGGTTGATGGTGGTAATATTGCAGGAAGTATAGATGCAGTAAAACAGTAAACAAACAGCGATAGCAGTATTTAGGAACAAGGCCTAGGGATCATACTTTCACTAGTGGACACTCTCAACATTGATCACATAACAGAATAAATAGATAGATGCTAGACTCTACACCCTCTTGTTGGATGATGAACACCACTAACTCGTGCTAGGATTACACGAACCCTCAATGCCGGAGTTAACAAGCTCCACAATATTCAATGTTCATATTTAAATAACCTTAGAGTGCATGACAGATCAACATAACCAAACCAAGTACTAACATAGCATGCACACTTGTCACCTTCACACTACGAAAGGAGGAATAGATCACATCAATACTATCATAGCAATAGTTAACTTCATAATCTACAAGAGATCACAATCATAGCCTACGCCAAGTACTACACGATGCACACACTGTCACCATTACACAGTGCAGGAGGAATAAACTACTTTAATAACATCACTAGAGTAGCACACAGATATATTGTGATACAAAACACATTGCAATCATAAAGAGATATAAATAAGCACTTCACTATGCCATTCATAACAGTGAATAAGTATTACGTGAAATATAGCCTAAGAGACCCACACGGTGCACACACTCGTCACCTTTACACACGTGGGACAAGGAGTCTCCGGAGATCACATAAGTAAAATCCACTTGACTAGCATAATGACATCTAGATTACAAGCATCATCATATGAATCTCAATCATGTAAGGCAGCTCATGAGATTATTGTATTGAAGCACACAGGAGAGAGATTAACCACATAGCTACTCGGTACAGCCCCGAGCCTCGATGGAGAACTACTCCCTCCTCATGGGAGACAGCAGCGTTGATGGAGATGGCAGTGGTGTCGATGGAGGAGCCTTCCGGGGGCACTTCCCCGTCCTGGCGACATGCCGGAACAGAGACTCCTGTCCCCCAGATCTTGGCTTCGCGATGGCGGCGGCTCTGGAAGGTTTTCTCTGGTTTCGTCGAACGTGTCGTGATTTTTAGGTCAGGGACCTTTATATAGGCGAAGAGGCGGAGTCGGAGGGTCGACGAGGCGACAACACACTAGGGGGGCGCCCCCCCTATGGCCGCGCCGGCCTGTCATCTGGGGGCCCAGTGGCCCCCCCTCTGGCATCTCTCAGGTGTTCTGGAAGCTTCGCGTGATCCTAAGATGCTGGGCGTTGATTTCGTCCGATTCCGAGAATATTTCCTTACTAGGATTTCTGAAACCAAAAACATCAGAAAACATCAACTGGCCCTTCGACATCTCGTCAATAGGTTAGTTCCGGAAAACGCATAAATATGACATATAATGTGTATAAAACATGTAGATATCATCAATAATGTGGCATGGAACATAAGAAATTATCGATACGTCGGAGACGTATTATGTTGCTTCAATGCCTTTACTTTGAATCTATTGCTTTATGAGTAACTCTTATGCAAGACTTATTGATGCTTGTCTTGAAAGTATTATTCATGAAAAGTCTTTGTTATATGGTTCATTTGTTTACTCATTGTCTTTACCATTGCTTTGAATCGCTGCATTCATCTCATGTGCTTTACAATAGTATGATCAAGATTATGTAAGTAGCATGTCACTTCAGAAATTATCCTTGTTATTGTTTACTGATGTCTACGTTCCCCCTCCTTTCCTGTAGACAGTGTTGGGCCTCCAAGAGCAGAGGTTTGTAGAACAGCAGCAAGTTTCCCTTAAGTGGATACCCAAGGTTTATCGAACTCAGGGAGGAAGAGGTCAAAGATATCCCTCTCATGCAACCCTGCAACCACAAAGCAAGAAGTCTCTTGTGTCCCCAACACACCAAATAGGTGCACTAGTTCGGCGAAGAGATAGTGAAATACAGGTGGTATGAATAAGCAGTAGCAACGGTGCCAGAAAAGTGCTTGGCGTGTAGTTGATGGTGGTGGTATTGCAGCAGTAGTAACGCTGATAAAACGATAAACAAGCAGTAGTAATGTAGCGGTAGTAACACGGCAGTAGTAACGCAAGCAGTAGTAACGCGGTATTTAGGAACAAGGCCTAGGGATTACACTTTCACTAGTGGACACTCTCAACATTGATCACATAACAGAATAGATAAATGCATACTCTACACTTTTGTTGGATGATGAACACATTGCGTAGGATTACACGAACCCTCAATGCCGGAGTTAACAAGCTCCACAATAATGCTCATGTTTAAGTAACCTTTAGTGTAAGATAGATCAACGAGACTAAACCAAGTACTAGCATAGCATGCACACTTGTCACCTTCATGCATATGTAGGAGGAATAGATCACATCAATATTATCATAGCAATAGTTAACTCCATAATCTACAAGAGATCATGATCATAGCATAAACCAAGTACTAACACGGTGCACGCACTTGTCACCTTTGCACACATGCGGGAGGAATAAACTACTTTAATAACAAATCACTAGAGTAGCACATGGATAAATTGTGATACAACATGCTGCAATCTTAAAGAGATATAAATAAGCACCTCACTATGCCATTCAATGAGTAAGTATTCGTGAAATCTAGCCTAAGAGACCCACACGGTGCACACACTCGTCACCTTTACACACGTGGGACGAGGAGTCTCCGGAGATCACATAAGTAAAACTCACTTGACTAGCATAATGACATCTAGATTACAAGCATCATCATATGAATCTCAATCATGTAAGGCAGCTCATGAGATTATTGTATTGACACACATAGGAGAGAGATGAACCACATAGCTACCGGTACAGCCCCGAGCCTCGATGGAGAACTACTCCCTCCTCATGGGAGCAGCAGCGGTGATGAAGATGGCGGTGGAGATGGCAGCGGTGTCGATGGAGAAGCCTTCCGGGGGCACTTCCCCGCTCCGGCAGGGTGCCGGAACAGAGATCCTGTCCCCAGATCTTGGCTTCGCGATGGCGGCGGCTCTGGCAGGTTTCTGTGGGTTTCGTCAATTGGTATCGGGTTTTCTGATCCAGGGGCTTTTTATAGGCGGAGAGGCGGCGCGGGAAGGTCGAAGGGGGGCCCACACCCTAGGGGGGCGCCCCCCCCCCCTTGGCCGCGCCGGGCTAGGGTTTGGTGGCCCTGTGCCTCTTCTCTGGCGGTTCTCGTGTGTTCTGGATGCTTCCGGGTAAAATAGGAACCTGGGCGTTGATTTCGTCCGATTCCGAGAATATTTCGTTACTAGGATTTCGAAACCAAAAACAGCGAGAAAACGGGAGCGGCACTTCGGCATCTTGTTAATAGGTTAGTTCCGAGAAAATGCACGAATATGACATAAAGTGTGCATATAACATGTAGATAACATCAATAATGTGGCATGGAACACAAGAAATTATCGATACGTTGGAGACGTATCGGCATCCCCAAGCTTAGTTCTGCTCGTCCCGAGCGAGGTAAAACGATAACAAAGATAATTTCTGGAGTGACATGCCATCATAAACTTGATCATACTATTTGTAAAGCATATGTAGTGAATGCAGCGATCAAAACAATGTGTATGACATGAGTAAACAAGTGAATCATAAAGCAAAGACTTTTCATGAATAGCACTTCAAGTCAAGCATCAATAAGTCTTGCATAAGAGTTAACTCATAAAGCAATAATTCAAAGTAAAGGTATTGAAGCAACACAAAAGAAGATTAAGTTTCAGCGGTTGCTTTCAACTTGTAACATATATATCTCATGGATATTGTCAACATAGAGTAATATAATAAGTGCAATAAGCAAGTATGTAAGAATCAATGCACGAGTTCACACAAGTGTTTGCTTCTTGAGGTGGATAGAAATAGGTGAACTGACTCAACATTGAAAGTAAAAGAATGGTCCTCATAGAGGAAAAGCATCGATTGCTATATTTGTGCTAGAGCTTTGATTTTGAAAACATAAAGAGAGCATAAAAATAAAGTTTGGAGAGGTGTATGTTGTTGTCAACGAATGGTAGCGGGTACTCTAACCCCCTTGCCAGACAAACCTTCAAAGAGCGGCTCCCATTTTATTTTATTTTTGGATGGCACTCCTTCCAACCTTTCTTTCACAAACCATGGCTAACCGAATCCTCGGGTGCCTGCCAACAATCTCATACCATGAAGGAGTGCCTTTTTTATTTTAGTTTTATTATGATGACACTCCTCCCAACCTTTGCTTACACAAGCCATGGCTAACCGAATCCTTCGGGTGCCGTCCAACAATCACATACCATGGAGGAGTGTCTATTTTTAGTTTGTTAATTTGGGACTCGGGAATCCCATTGCCGGCTCTTTTTGCAAAATTATTGGATAAGCGGATGAAGCCACTAGTCCATTGGTGAAAGTTGCCCAACAAGATTGAAAGATAAACACCACATACTTCCTCATGAGCTATAAAACATTGACACAAATAAGAGGTAATAAATTTTGAATTGTTTAAAGGTAGCACTCAAGCAATTTACTTTGGAATGGCGGAGAAATACCATGTAGTAGGTAGGTATGGTGGACACAAATGGCATAGTGTTGGCTCAAGTATTTGGATGCATGAGAAGTATTCCCTCTCGATACAAGGTTTAGGCTAGCAAGGTTGTTTGAGGCAAACACAAGGATGAACTAGTACAGCAAAACTCACATAAAAGACATATTACAAGTATTATAAAACTATACATCGTCTTCCTTGTTGTTCAAACACCTTACTAGAAATTATCTAGACCTTAGAGAAACCAAATATGCAAACCAAATTTTAGCATGCTCTATGTATTTCTTCATTAATGGGTGCAAAGCATATGATGCAAGAGCTTAAACAAGAGCACAACAATTGCCAAGTATCACATTACCCAAGACATTTATAGCAATTACTACATGTATCATTTTCCAATTCCAACCATATAACAATTTAACGAAGAGGAAACTTCGCCATGAATATTATGAGCTAAGAACACATGTGTTCATTCGAACCAGCGGAGCGTGTCTCTCTCCCACACAAGCATGATGTAATCCAATTTATTCAAACAAAAACAAAAACAAAAGCACACAGAGACGCTCCAAGTAAAGCACATAAGATGTGGCCGAATAAAAATATAGTTTCGGGGAGGAACTCGATAATGTTGTCGATGAAGAAGGGGATGCCTTGGGCATCCCCAAGCTTAGACGCTTGAGTCTTCTTGATATATGCAGGGATGAACCACCGGGGCATCCCGAAGCTTAGAGCTTTCACTCTCCTTGATCATGTTGCATCATACTCCTCTCTTGATCCTTGAAAACTTCCTCCACACCAAACTCGAAACAACTCATTAGAGGGTTAGTGCACAATATAAATTGACATATTCAGAGGTGACACAATCATTCTTAACACTTCTGGACATTGCATAATGCTACTGGACATTAGTGGATCAAAGAAATTCATCCAACATAGCGAAAGAGGCAATGCGAAATAAAAGGCAGAATCTGTCAAAACAGAACAGTTCGTATTGACGAATTTTAAAATGGCACCAGACTTGCTCAAATGAAAATGCTCAAATTGAATGAAAGTTGCGTACGTATCTGAGGATCATGCACGTAAATTGGCATAATTTTCTGAGCTTCCTGCAGGGCAGTGGGCTCAGATTCGTGACAGCAAAGAAATCTGGAACTGCGCAGTAATCCAAATCTAGTACTTACTTTTCTATCAACGGCTTAACTTGGCACAACAAAACTCAAAACTAAGATAAGGAGAGGTTGCTACAGTAGTAAACAACTTCCAAGACACAAATATAAAACAAAGTACTGTAGCAAAATAACACATGGGTTATCTCCCAAGAAGTTGCTTTCTTTATAGCCATTAAGATGGGCTCAGCAGTTTTAATGATGCACTCGCAAGAAATAGTATGTGAGGCAAAAGAGAGCATCAAGAGGCAAATTCAAAACACATTTAAGTCTAACATGCTTCCTATGCATAGGAATCTTGTAAATAAACAAGTTCATGAAGAGCAAAGTAACAAGCATAGGAAGATAAAACAAGTGTAGCATCAAAAATTTCAGCACATAGAGAGGCATTTTAGTAACATGAAAATTTCTACAACCATATTTTCCTCTCTCATAATAACTTTCAGTAGCAACATGAGCAAACTCAACAATATAACTATCACATAAAGCATTCTTATCATGAGTCGCATGCATAAAATTATTACTCTCCACATAAGCATAATCAATTTTATTAGTTGTAGTGGGAGCAAATTCAACAAAGTAGCTATCATTATTATTCTCATCAAGTGTAGGAGGCATAGTATAATCACAACAAAATTTACTCTCAGCAGTAAGTGGCATCAAAAGACCACTATCATTATAATCATCAGAAATAGGAGGCAAAGTATCATCAAAGAAAATTTTCTCCTCAATGCTTGGGGGACTAAAAATATCATGAAAACCAGCTTCCCCAAGCTTAGAACTTTCTATATTATTGTCAACAATGGTGTTCAAAGCGTTCATACTAATATTACTACCAGCATGCAAAGAAGATTTCATAGGTTTTTTAATTTTCGCATCAAACAATCCGTGTTTTAAATCAGGAAATAGAATAAGAAGCTCACTCTTGTACATTATGCCAAACTAGTGTAAACAAGAAACAACAAGATGCAATTGCGGGATCTAAAGGAAATAGCTTTGAGCACACACACAACGGCGCCGGAAAAATACTTTACACGGGACCGTAGTATGAGAGCCTTTTACCTTTCCTCCCGGCAACGGCGCCGGAAAAGTGCTTGATGTCTACGTTCCCCCTCCTTTCCTGTAGACGGTGTTGGGCCTCCAAGAGCAGAGGTTTGTAGAACAGCGGCAAGTTTCCCTTAAGTGGATACCCAAGGTTTATCGAACTCGGGGAGGAAGAGGTCAAAGATATCCCTCTCATGCAACCACTGCAACCACAAAGCAAGAAGTCTCTTGTGTCCCCAACACACCAAATAGGTGCACTAGTTCGGCGAAGAGATAGTGAAATACGGGTGGTATGAATAAGTATGACGGTAGCAACGGTGCCGAGAAAAGTGCTTGGCGTGTAGTTGATGGTGGTGGTATTGCAGCGATAGTAACGTGATAAAACGAGTAAACAAGCAGTAGTAATGTAGCGGTAGTAACACAGCGAGTAGTAACGCAAGCAGTAGTAACTCGCGGTATTTAGGAACAAGGCCTAGGGATTACACTTTCACTAGTGGACACTCTCAACATTGATCACATAACAGAATAGATAAATGCATACTCTACACTTTTGTTGGATGATGAACACATTGCGTAGGATTACACGAACCCTCAATGCCGGAGTTAACAAGCTCCACAATAATGCTCATGTTTAAGTAACCTTTAGTGTAAGATAGATCAACGAGACTAAACCAAGTACTAGCATAGCATGCACACTTGTCACCTTCATGCATATGTAGGAGGAATAGATCACATCAATATTATCATAGCAATAGTTAACTCCATAATCTACAAGAGATCATGATCATAGCATAAACCAAGTACTAACACGGTGCACGCACTTGTCACCTTTGCACACATGCGGGAGGAATAAACTACTTTAATAACAAATCACTAGAGTAGCACATGGATAAATTGTGATACAACATGCTGCAATCTTAAAGAGATATAAATAAGCACCTCACTATGCCATTCAATGAGTAAGTATTCCGTGAAATCTAGCCTAAGAGACCCACACGGTGCACACACTTGTCACCTTTACACACGTGGGACGAGGAGTCTCCGGAGATCACATAAGTAAAACTCACTTGACTAGCATAATGACATCTAGATTACAAGCATCATCATATGAATCTCAATCATGTAAGGCAGCTCATGAGATTATTGTATTGACACACATAGGAGAGAGATGAACCACATAGCTACCGGTACAGCCCCGAGCCTCAATGGAGAACTACTCCCTCCTCATGGGAGCAGCGGCGGTGATGAAGATGGCGGTGGAGATGGCAGCGGTGTCGATGGAGAAGCCTTCCGGGGGCACTTCCCCGCTCCGGCGAGGTGCGGAACGGAGATCCTGTCCCCCGGATCTTGGCTTCGCGATGGCGGCGGCTGCGGCAGGTTTACGTGGGTTTCGTCAATTGGTATCGGGTTTTCTGATCCGGGGGCTTTTTATAGGCGGAGAGGCGGCGCGGGAAGGTCGAAGGGGGCCCACACCCTAGGGGGCGCGCCCCCCCTTGGCCGCGCCGGGCTAGGGTTTGGTGGCCACTGTGCCTCTTCTCTGGCGGTTCTCGTGTGTTCCGGATGCTTCGGGTAAAATAGGAACACAGGCGTTGATTTCGTCCGATTCGAGAATATTTCGTTACTAGGATTTACGAAACCAAAAACAGCGAGAAAACGGGACGGCACTTCGGCATCTTGTTAATAGGTTAGTTCCAGAAAATGCACGAATATGACATAAAGTGTGCATATAACATGTAGATAACATCAATAATGTGGCATGGAACACAAGAAATTATCGATACGTTGGAGACGTATCATTTACCTACTCGAGGGCGAGTAGGAACTAAGCTTGGGGATGCTTGATACGTCTCAAACGTATCTATAATTTCTTATGTTCCATGCTTGTTTTATGACAACACCTACATGTTTTGTTCACACTTTATGATGATTTTATGCGTTTTCCGGAACTAACCTATTGACGAGATGCCGAAGTGCCAGTTCCTCTTTTCTGCTGTTTTTGGTTTCATAAATCCTAGTAAGGAAATATTCTCGGAATTGGACGAAATCAACGCCCAGCATCTTATAATTCCACGAAGCTTCCAGAACACCGGAGAGGGGCCAGAGGAGAGCCAGGTGGGCCCCACACAAGGTGGCGGCGCGGAAGTCTCTGTTCCTGACCTAAATCAGCCCTCCGACTCCGCCTCCGACTCCGCCTCTTCGCCTCTTTAAGCGTCCCTGACCTAAATCTTCGATACGGAAAAGCCACGGTACGAGAAACCTTCCAGAGCTGCCGCCATCGCGAAGCCAAGATCTGGGGGACAGAAGTCTCTGTTCCGGCACCCTGCCGGGACGGGGAAGTGCCCCCGGAAGGCATCTCCATCAACACCACCGCCATCTCCATCGACACCACCGCCATGTCCATCGACGCTGCTGTCTCCCATGAGGAGGGAGTAGTTCTCCATCGAGGCTAAGGGCTGTACCGGTAGCTATGTGGTTAATCTCTCTCTCCATGTACTTCAATACAATGATCTCATGAGCTGCCTTACATGATTGAGATCCATATGATGAGCTTTGTAATCTAGATATCATTATGCTATTCAAGTGGATTTTACTTATGTGATCTCCGGAGACTCCTTGTCCCACGTGTGTAAAGGTGACAGTGTGTGCACCGTGTGGGTCTCTTAGGCTATATTTCACAGAATACTTATTCACTGAGTTATGATTTGAGTTGGATGTCTCTATGAAATTGTGGTGTGTTAGTACCTCCTACGAATGCTCACAGTGATAGCGTGGGGTGTTTATTAGTACTTGGGAATACATCTTTAAGGTTTGCCTACATGATGAATTAGTGTTCGTAATCTTGCCAGAGAGTAATTCAGAATAGCATAGTGAAGTGCTTATTTATATTCCTTTAAGATTGCAATGTGCTTTATATCACTATTAATCTATGTGCTACTCTAGTGATGTTATTAAAGTAGTCTATTCCTCCTCCATGATGTAATGGTGACAGTGTGTGCATCATGTAGTACTTGGCGTAGTTTATGATTGTAATCTCTTGTAGATTATGGAGTTAACTATTACTATGATAGTATTGTGTGATCTATTCCTCCTTTCATAGTCTGTCGGTGACGGTGTGCATGCTATGTTAGTACTCGGTATAATTGCGTTGGTCTATCATGCACTCTAAGGTTATTTAAATATGAACATCGAATGTTGTGGAGCTTGTTAACTCCGGCATTGAGGTGCTCTTGTAGCCCTACACAATTAATGGTGTTCATCATCCAACAAGAGAGTGTAGAGTGGTTTTATTTTGTGATCAATGTTGAGAGTGTCCACTAGTGAAAGTATGATCCCTAGGCCTTGTTTCCAAATACTGCAATCACCGTTTGTTTACTGTTTTACTGCATCTTTACTTCCTGCAATATTACTACCATCAACTGCACGCCAGCAAGCTATTTTCTGGCGCCGTTACTACTCATTCATACTACTTGTATTTCACTATCTCTTCGCCGAACTAGTGTACCTATACATCTGACAAGTGTATTAGGTGTGTTGGGGACACAAGAGACTTCTTGTATCGTGATTGCAGGGTTGCTTGAGAGGGATATCTTTGACCTCTTCCTCCCTGAGTTCGATAAACCTTGGGTGATTCACTTAAGGGAAAACTTGCTGCTGTTCTACAAACCTCTGCTCTTGGAGGCCCAACACTGTCTACAGGAATAGAAGCGAGCGTAGACATCAACGGTGTCTGCCACGTGCCAGTTTGCATGACGTCAGCAGTCCATGGCCTCCCGAAAATACTTCTGCAACTGTCCGATTTTCTGTGGCTAAAGGGCACCCAAACGCGACGCACCGAAAAATTCGTGGTAGGCCTTTGCCTGACGCAGTTTGGACCACATAACCCATATCGTCGGGTTAGGCCCATAGGCGAAGAAAAAGGGGCCATACCTGACGAAAATTGGACGTTGAGTATCAGAACTTTTCTTTTAGTGATAGCAGGTTGAAGGCCTAATTTCAACTAACCCAATGGAGGGAGTACTTTGATACGTCTCCTACGTATCGATAATTTCTTATGTTCCATGCCACATTATTGATGATATCTACATGTTATATGCACATTTTATGCCATATTCGTGCATTTTCTGGAACTAACCTATTAACAAGATGCCGAAGAGCCGATTCTGTTGTTTCTCGCTGTTTTTTGTTTCGAAATCCTAGTAACGAAATATTCTCGGAATTGGACGAAATCAACGCCCGGGGTCCTATTTTGCCACGAAGCTTCCGGAAGACCGAAGGAGAGTCGAAGTGGGGCCACGAGGTGGCCGGACACCGAGGCGGCGCGGCCCGAGCCCCGGCCGCGCCGGCCGTCGTCTCGGCCCCTCGTGCCGCCTCTTACCTGCCCTTCCGCCTACAAATAGCCTCCGTCGCGAAACCCCCGGTGCCGAGAGCCACGATACGGAAAACCTTCCGGAGACGCCGCCGCCGCCAATCCCATCTCGGGGGATTCGGAGATCTCCTCCGGCACCCTGCCGGGAGAGGGGATTCATCTCCCGGGAGGACTCTTCACCGCCATGGTCGCCTCCGGAGTGATGAGTGAGTAGTTCACCCCTGGACTATGGGTCCATAGCAGTAGCTAGATGGTTGTCTTCTCCTCATTGTGCTTCATTGTTGGATCTTGTGAGCTGCCTAACATGATCAAGATCATCTATCCGTAATACTATATGTTGTGTTTGTCGGGATCCGATGGATAGAGAATACTATGTTATGTTAATTATCAAGTTATTACATATGTGTTGTTTATGATCTTGCATGCTCTCCGTTATTAGTAGAGGCTCCGGCCAAGTTTTTGCTCTTAACTCCAAGAGGGAGTATTTATGCTCGATAGTGGGTTCATGCCTCCATTAAATGCGGGACGTGTGACGAAAGTTCTAAGGTTATGGATGTCTTGTTGCTACTAGGGATAAAACATTGATGCTATGTCTAAGGATGTAGTTATTGATTACATTACGCACCATACTTAATGCAATTGTCCGTTGTTTTGCAACTTAATACTGGAAGGGGTTCGGATGATAACTCTGAAGGTGGACTTTTTAGGCATAGATGCATGCTTTGGATAGCGGTCTATGTACTTTGTCGTAATGCCCAATTAAATCTCACTATATTTATCATGTCATGTATGTGCATTGTTATGCCCTCTCTATTTGTCAATTGCCCGACTGTAATTTGTTCACCCAACATGCTTTTATCTTATGGGACGAGACACCTCTAGTGAACTGTGGACCCCGGTCCATTCTTTTATACTGAAATACAAATCTGCTGCAATACTTGTTCTTTTCCGTTTTCTGCAAACAATCATCTTCCACACAATACGGTTAATCCTTTGTTACAGCAAGCCGGTGAGATTGACAACCTCACTGTTTCGTTGGGGCAAAGTACTTTGGTTGTGTTGTGCAGGTTCCACGTTGGCGCCGGAATCTCTCGGTGTTGCGCCGCACTACATCCCGCCACCATCAACCTTCAACGTGCTTCTTGACTCCTACTGGTTCGATTAAACCTTGGTTTCTTGCGAGGGAAACTTGCCGCTGTGCGCATCACACCTTCCTCTTGGGGTTCCCAACGGACGTGTCAACTACACGCATCAT
>NC_061513.1:60655492-60724139 GCF_022539505.1 Lolium rigidum | reverse complement strand
CACCATAAACACAAAGATTTATACCGCAAAAAAGATTTAGAACAATAACAGTGAGAGGCACTGACCTCCAGCGGGAGGTATGTTGGACGATCTGGCTCCCCCACAATAAGACATGGAAGATCAGCAGAGTTATCCGGCTTGATAGACCAACGGTCCATGTAGTAATCATAAACAGTTACCTCCACAGTACCGTTGCCCTCTCCTTGCTTTCGTGAGAACCTACAGCAAAGAATGTTTTTTTCTTAAACAAGAGCACCTGAGGTCACACATCACGATTCAAGAGTAAGGTCTTACTTCTGTTCATAGCATCTTTTTTCAGATAATCCAACAATCTTAAATTCCGCTTTCCTGTGAGTGGTTTTGATCCATAGATTGTTCAGTGCACGCTTGGCCTAATATTATGTCCAGGGTTAGAACATCCAAATAATGTAATCTAATCATAGATTCTCTGAGGGCTATAAAGTTTATGAAGTCACTAGATTTTGACTTACTTTGCCCCAATCAATTCTTTTACAGTCCTTAATATTCTGGTTGAAGAGCAGAAAATCAATCACAGGACCATGTCTCACTACCATCGTTGTGGATAAATCTACACAAATGGAACAATCAATCATTCATAAAGTATGAACCATCAACTTGTAACAAACTAATTTACCAATAATCTCATGAAATTAGGATTCTAGGTTTAAAACATACCAAAGTTGAGCGAAAGCCCATTTTGAGTGGGTCGAAAGCTAGAATGGAAACCCCGACAACCGATCACGCCACTACCCACGTCTATGGAGCCAAATTCGCTACGGAAAAAAGACTCTCGGACTAAGAGACAACCCCTGTATAAGACAAAAACAGCATTGAAGCAGGCTGGGTATAAAAACCTAAGGACAAGTGTCATCAAATGCATTTGGTAAAAGATCGGGAGGTAGTTCGAAAAGTTAACCAACATACTGTCTTGCAGAATGCTGCCTCAGTATGATGTCAAGAACCCGTATAGCTTCCTGCGAGTTCTCAGATTCCTGACCACCACGCAGAACCTGGGCAATGGCACTCATCGGAATCCTTGCCGCAGAGGTGGAGGCTATCTCCACCTTGAATCTTTTGGGATACACTGCTCGTTTCATTCTCTTCTTGTCACTTGGTCCTGGACTGCCATCTCCTCCGGGGCTACGGCTCGTTCCAGTCCTGCAGGTTTATCATCAAGACAAGTCCCAAAAACAGCAATAGATCGATTAGCTCAATGGATTCGAACAGCTCAACTTCATACTTTCCCGATGAAGCGTCGTCGCACAGAACTACGTCAAACACATTGTTCTTAAATGGGAGAGGCCCAACGGTAAAGAGACCCTTCTCGCCATCATAGGCGAATACTTTGTGCGCGAGATGTGAGGCATAGGTCTCGTACAGCTGCTTCATCACCTTTCTGCGCACGCCTTCTCCGAGTTCGCCATCATCGTACTTCAGAGTCACCTGTGCTCAACATGACGAAAATTTCAAAACAAATTGTCAAAAAGTAGGCATCAAAAGTAAACATAGGGTGAGATATGGGGTTGCCGTGGGTACATCATAGTGGTAGAGTATCTGATCTGTTCTGGTGAGAGAGACTTTGAAATGGTTCGTGAGTAGCATTACGGGCCTCCCTTTTGTTGCATGCTGGGTTGGCCTTTTGATGGGAAGCCTCTGAGGCTTGGCCGTCATACTGGAACCACCCTTGCCACCGTCAGACACTGGTGACTTGCTGGGATCGCCCTTGCCACCGTCAGACGCCGGTGGCTTGCTGGGATCTCCTTGCCACTTTGAGACTCCATCTACAAAGAAGAACACAGCAAACTAATTTGATCAACAAGTATATATTCGGTACGGAATTAACCAGGCATTGTTCCATTCTTTTATCAAGTGCAGCCACTACTTGTGTGCTGTACAAATTAATAAAACAGAATGCAGTTTATGTCGCATGGAAAAATTCTTATACTACATGGTATTTTCCCTCACAAAATGGAATCTGGGGTTCAGTCACAAGTCCAGCTGATTGTAGATCAACCAAAAGAAGACCGGGGAACCAATAATAATCAGGAAACAATTAAACGAATAACTAGTACAGCGCCACCATACTACAGTGAAAAGTGAAAACCCTCATTTTCTTTTCGAGATGAACAGTGGAAACCCTCGTGCATACGAATCCAAGAATCAAACGTAAGAGCAGCAGACCCTTTGACAAGTTGAATGCGTGATGCGTGAATCTAACTTTGAGAGACAGATCCGTCAGGAAGAAGAACTAATGCAGTATCGATTGAGTTCGCTGCAGGCAAAAACCTCAAAAACCGCCG
This sequence comes from Lolium rigidum, assembly GCF_022539505.1. Taxonomy (NCBI): domain Eukaryota; kingdom Viridiplantae; phylum Streptophyta; class Magnoliopsida; order Poales; family Poaceae; genus Lolium; species Lolium rigidum. The sequence continues at coordinate 60,721,818 of NC_061513.1, read as the reverse complement.
ATGTAGAGACTACCGTGCTACGGATCTGTCCTCGTTTGGAGAAAAACGAAGAGAAATGCACGGTAAAACAACTTCGGAAACTAGTACTAGCTCGGAAGCACGCGAAGATTAAAGAAGAGATACAGTAGAAATCCAAGAAGAAAACTGCAGGGAGGGGATCGATCGAGCTCGTCGTCACCTGGCCTGCGTGGATCGCTGCAGTGCGATCAGGAATCCTTTGGAGAAGATTACCCGGCCGCTTCCCCTCTCCTCCTGGAGCGGGAGATGAAAACCCTCGTCTCTTCGCCTGGCTCTGGCTAGCAAGCTTCACAGCACCTCAGTGCAAAAACCCCCATTCCCTCTACCTCTTATTTATTGGCAGACTCCGAGCAAAAACCCCTCTTTGTCTTCCCCAGTGTGGACCGACTGACTAACCAGCGAGTGAGCTTGTCTCGCTGGCTTGTGGGTCCGAAACAGCAAGGTCCCGCGTGTCATCCTCGATCCATCTATGAGCGCAGATAAAGAGACTGGAGAGTGAACGGAAGGGGACGCTGCCGCAGCGCTTGCGAAGGCAGTCGCCGCCAGGTGGACCCGTCAAAGCACCCGTCAAAGCACAGTGGTTCTGTGATGTTACAGTATTCATTATTACACCTGTCCCGTTGAATCCTCTCCTCTGTCATAGTTAAGATTTCTTTTGGACTCTCACAAAAAAAAATTGGACGATCGATCATAGATTCATATTGCTCCTCCGTCTTATTAAATGTGGAAGATTTATCAAAATTTGGACGTCAAAGATTTATTAAAATTTAGATGTACTTAGACACTAAATCATGTCTACATGCATCTAAACTTAGACAAATATTCGACATGTTTCATGGGACGGATGAGTAAGGCGGTAGCCTTAGCTCCTTGCCACAAAAACAAAGTGGTAAGAGCATCTCAGCGACCCGACCCAAAAATGTTTGTTTTGGTTGCGTCAATCCCAAAAATATTTGTTTTGGTTGCGTCAAGCCGCGGACACAAATCAATCGCTTCGTCTTTCTTCTCCGTTTGGGTCGGAGTAGCCCAGCAGCCCGAGGCAAATATTTCTTTTGATAAATTTTATTGATAGAAAACTTAATTCACATAATTAAAAAGGGGGAAATACATTGAATCTAAAATGGGCTAAAACCCTAGCCAACTCTACTTCTTGTTGTTGTCACCCCGGAGGAGCTCCACGATCACCGGACCTCCCACGGCTAGTTGGGTGCCAGTGCCACCAGAGGGTATGCCCGCGGAGGGGTACGACTAGGGTAGGCACGGGCCACTGCTACTACGGCGGTCGTGGCGTGGGAGGGGTGGTGCATGCGAGGACTCCAGGTCGATCCTGATGGCCTCTTCCTTGGCCATTCCTATGGGAAGTTGCATAACAGGGCTGCACGCGAGGCAACAACGCTCGCGCCTCGGAGGCCTTCATGGTATGATCACCTCCTCGTCCACCCCGCATGGCATGATGGAGAGCTCTTCCACGGTTCGAGATGGCCAATTAACTCGTCTCGTGTCATCCCATTCCTCCACGGTCGGGACCTCGTCGCCATAGACCTCATCGCCTCCTCCTCACCCTCCATCTTCACGTCCGGCGCCGGGGGAAGGCGGTAGTCGTACTCGACATCGCCAAGGAATCCACTTGAGTTTACCGAATGTGTCCCACGCCGACGAGTTGACGCTGTAGGCTGGGCCGTGAGGATATCTGTAGGCAGAAGGTCTCGCTATCGAGCGATCACCTAGCGTTGGTCCCGACCGTACTGCGGCACCTGGCGGTATGGGCACCCTCCGAAATTTGAGGTGTCAGCCATCGGGGAGGTGGACTTCGTCCCACCCTCACGGATGGTCATGTTGTTGTAGAGATCCCGCGCCACATCCATACCGATGAGCATACGGTTGCGTGGCTTCTTCTGTTTCCCCGACAATGACCCTGCCTTGTGGTCGTGCTTGGGCTTCCTCCATGGCCACGTTCCCTTGCCCATGGTCGTCATGAAGGGTGCTGCTTGTGCTATGGGAAACAAAAGGTGCCAATGGTGGGGCATGTTGTTGTGGGCGGCAGCAAGGCGAAGCCGCTGCCCTTAAAAAGGACAGGCGTGCGGCCGCTTTCAATGTCGGCGCTGGACTCCAAGCACATGCCATTGATATCGGTGCAGGAGACCATATGCCGACAGACAGTCCTAGCGCGACACCAGAAGTCGAAGCACGTTATTGATGGTGCACGCTGAGTAAAGTGCAGGAGACGAAGCAAAACGGCTGCTGACCCGCCTCCAGGAAGGCACGAGGCGACAAAACGCGGAGACGCATGGTCCCTGTTGCATGCGTGCCGATGCATTTGCTTACCAAATTTGAGTTACATATGGATCGTTGCGGATAGGTCCATTCGTTTGCATCGGGCCGCTGTCCTGGGGTTTTGATCTCCGTGTGTTCGCGCGATACAAACGAACCACGTCGATCTATTTGTGTCGAGCCGCTGGAGATGCTCTAACACTAGCTAGTAACTCACGTGCGGAGAAGCCAAGCAAGTTTCTTAGTTTAGGAGTGATGTTTTGGCTCTTGGATGCTTCATGTATTTTGAAATGCATCTTTGATATATTTTGAAATGTAGAATATTTCAAACTAAAAATTCAAGTGTACATCTCGTACATTCTAGGGCATTAGACGAGTGCGCCGAAGCCTCACCCCACGTAGGATTTCAAGTGTGGGGTCATCCCGTCGGCGGCACAACGGTGGTTCCCGCTTTAGTGAGCTGCCTCGTGATACCATCGGACGTGGTAATCCTTTACTAATGAATGGACCTGTTCCTCATGTGGAGATGCCTAGGATACCGCCGCCGTTGATGGGAATATGTCCTAGGGGGGCTAGCACCTGTCCCACTCACCGGATGAAGAAGGACCAAGAGGGGGTCTAGTGACACGAAAGTCTAAAACCCCGTCGTCTACCTCTGGTCAAGCGACGTTAATGGCGCCCAGCTTTCCCAGACGATGCGGTGAAGCATCACGTCGTGCATGGCCGCGTGGCCATCCGTGCCGGTGCTTATTGCGGCCATCCGCGCCCAGCGCGCTTGCCTCACCGGCCGAGGAGCGCGCCGATCCCACACAGGCCCCCACTAGCAACGACGGCCGGTGGGCGGACTTCTTCCGGCGCGCAGTACGATGCCGACATGAACAGCACCGACGACCTCGTTGGCCGGAGGAATACGTGGAACAAGGAGGGGCGCATCCGTTTCGGGGTGTTCCCGGGCGCACCCCTCCCGAACGTCGTCAATGGAATCCATAGGGGCGCCGCAAGGTTAGAGATGCCAGCTGCCCCGCCACCATCTCATTCGGCCGCAACATGCTAGCAACCGAGCAGGACGTACTCATCCTCCTCGAACTCTTTGTTGCGGCCGTCGCGATTGATGCCTTCCTTGCACCGCCCCATGTCGTACAGCGTGCCAAAGCGTGAGGTGAAGGAAGAGCCGGAGTAGTGCGATGCCGCCCGCGACTCGGAGCGCGGCGGCAGCAACGTCAACATCCGCGAACCAGCGCGGCAGCAGGATAGGCGCGCTGGTGGCGCCCTCCTCGTTCCAAAGCCGGAGGTGAAGAGGGAGCAAGACAACGAGGAAGCCGCGTAGGCTGCGCGGATGTCGGAGTACGAGCGGCTGAAAGGATCATATGACACCTAGAGGGGGGTGAACAGGTGTTATCTCAAATTTTAATTCTTTTTTAATTTAGGTTTGACACAAAGGTAAATTCTCTAGATATGCAACAATGTGAATTTACCTATATAACAAGATACAAGTAACAATACACATACGAGATACAAGTAGTAAGGTGAGGTAAGAGGATAGAGGTAACCGAGGTGGAGCACACGGAGACACGAGGATGTGATTCCCGTAGTTCCTTCCTTGTAAAGGGAAGTACGTCTACGTTTAGAGGCGTGTGGTGCCACGAAGGCCAACCAACACCACGAAGGCCAACCAACACCACGAAGGCTCACCCTATTCTCTGGTGAGCAACGCCACAAAGGCCTAGCTCACACTCCACTAAGCGGTTGCCTTGAGGTCGCAACCGGCACCTTTACACGAAGCTTGGGGCACACATCCACAACCAAATTGGAGGCTCCCAAATGCGCCCATGGAGCTTTACACAAAGAACTAGTTCTAGGACGACCTCACAAAGATCCACAAACTGCACTAAGTAAACACGAAGAAATTGAGCGGTGGTCACAAATCGGTTTGGTGGGATTGTAGATCTAGGGCTTCTCCTTCACTCCTCAAAGAATCACGGTGTTTGGGTGGAGGAGCAAGGAGATCTAGATGAATTTATGAGGCGTAATAATGGTGGAGAGAAGTGTGTAGGTCGTCACCGTCCCAAGGTAGAAGAAGGAGGTCCAATTTATAGGTAGGTGGACCGAATACGGCCGTTGGAGGAGGAGAAACTCATCTCCACTCAGCCGGACCGGTCGAGTCCCGGTTGAACCAATCCGGCCGGCCGGACTGGTCCGGCCAGAGGCCGAACCCTGGCCGGCACCAAGCCAGTGTCCAAATCGCGCGAGCCCGGACCGAGCCCCGGACCAGTCCGGCGGGGCCAGACCAATCCGGCCAGGCTAGACTGGCCCAACACCATATCGAACATCACTTCCGCCTCTTCAACATGCAAGACACCGGTGACATCTTAACAAGATGACTATGTGGGGGAAACTTGGATGTGTATGGGCTCAGCAACCACCGCGACAACCTCTCGGAAACCCCTTTAAACAAAACGAGAAACCTAGCTCAAACCGAAACTAAACCGCAAGGCTTCTCTTCCTTTTTGCTTCTCGAAACCGGGGGAACCACCACACCGTTTGCTTGAACTCTAGAAACTTGGCACAACTAAAGCAAACGGTTAGTATCCAAGTGTTGTTAACAAACATCAAAATCATTAGGAGAAGAAATGCCCTTTCAATCTCCCCATTTTTGGTGTTTGATGACAACACACGGATTTGCTACAAAATATGGAGTATGTATGAAACAAAGCATGTTCGAATGAGATATCGTTGAAGCTCCCCCTAGATGTATGCAACAAGATATAATAAATTGAGCTCAACTACATACAACCTAGGTACAAGTCACTTTGTATTCAAGCAAGTAATGCACAAGGTATTATCAACAAGCATTTTTCATTTAGCAATTGCTTATGAGAAACAAAACACTATATAGCAAAGCAATGCAATACACATGTAAATGGCGAGTAAAAGAGAGCATGATAGGATATATCTCACCATAGACTACTAAACAGCTCCCATTAGTCTTGAGCACATAGATAACCGGGGAATAGAAATAATATGTCTTACACACCATATGATAGCCAAATAGTTCTCAAGTTCTCAAGCACGACATAAAGGCTAATAAGTTCAAACGGAAATACGAATGGCAAATGGAAGAAGCATATCAAGCATAACCTCCATAGGTAAAAGCAAATCCCCGGAACAACCTAATAGACCTTTCTCCCCCTTTGGCATCGAGACACCAAAAAGGAAGAAAGCGATGCTACCCGTCCCCAGAACTCACTCCGGGAAGTCCTCATCACCAAGCTCGGCATCATATTCCTCTTGGTGCGGAGCGGCTGGCCTAGAGGAGGTGGCACCACCATCAAAATCGGAGTACTTGCCCTTCCACTCCGCGGAGGCGGTGAGTTGACCCTCAGAACCACTAGCAACCCGGCATGCCCAACTTCCTCATAATTTCCTTGTTTTGGGTCCTTATGATCTTTTTCTCACGGTGGAGCTTGTAGTTTTGGTCCTTGATGTCAATCCCTTGGCAAAATAATTTCTTGAGCTTTGACTTCTAAGACTCCTTGAGGTCAACGTTGCGAGAATTGCGGACCACTTCTTCAACACCGGGAGCCTCTTCTTGTGTGCGGCGCTTGGACCGGGTGCGGGCTTGACGCTCATCCGCAGTCAAAGGAAGAGACATGGTAAGGCTCCTGTGAGTGGTGAGCGGATAGTTGTGGACTTCGGTTCCAATGCAATTCTCAATAAGCAACTGAAGGTAGGGAGCATAGATGCAACACCGCTTCTCGATCACACAAAGCCTCAACTCATTGTACATATAATCCAGGATGTCAAGCTTCTTGTTGGAGTCAAAGTAGTAGAAGGTGTTGATCAACCAACTGCGAACCATACCTTTATCCCCTTGTTTGATGGACAGTGTGTTGCGGAGAATCTTGTGGATGGTATGATAGGTGTTGGTCATCTGAGTGATATACGGGGAATACAATGGACCATCTCCCTCATGGTAGCACACATACAGGTGGGGATCATGGGAGAAGGGTTGCTTGGCATTGTGGATGCGCAAGTAGTTGGAATCCGCGGGATCTTGCACATCATAGCCCAAGAGAACTCCAAAATCAGCCAAAGTGCGAGTGTAGGAGTTAGTACCACTCATCCAAGTCATTGTCCTTGCTTCATCGGGATGGAAGTGCACGGTGGAGAAGAATTGAATAATAAGCTGTTATCACCAGAATTTGACCGGATCAGAGGTGGGCCGCGATTGGAGATGGGCTTGAAGAATATATACAGAAGAAATACATGAATCGGCCTTGTGTACCAAGTTTGGGCTAATTGCCCGTGTATCTGTACCATAGTAGGATACGTGTCGGTTAGAAGTTAGAGTTTTCCCAGTGCACGGTTAGGTGCACGCCTGAATTAGAAAGTCCCCCGGACTATAAATATGTATCTAGGGTTTATGAAATAAACAACAACCAACGTTCAACACAAACCAATCTCGGCGCATCGCCAACTCCCCCGTCTCGAGGGTTTCTTCCGGGTAAGCACCATGCTGCCTAGATCGCATCTTGCGATCTAGGCAACACACGTTTATTCGTCTTCCATGCGTTGCTCGTACTGAAGCCTTTTTGATGGCGAGCAACGTAGTTATCATAGATGTTTTTAGGGTTAGCATTGTTCTTCGTATCATATGCTATCGTCGTGCAACCCTTAGGCATCTAGCCGCCCTTACGCCTGTCACGGGTGTAAGGGCGGCACCCCGCTTGATCATTATTTAGTAGATCCGATCCGTTATGATTGCTCCTTGTTCTTCAAGGATTAGTTTAATATCTGCATCGTTAGGCCTTACAAAGGGTTGGAGGATCCAGCGGCGTGTAGGGTGTAGTTTGCTAGCCCTAGACAGGACGTTCCGAGGATCAACTTCGTGTTGGTTTTTAGGCCCTATCTAGGATCGGCTTACGATCACCGTACGCGAGCGCGAGGCCCAATCACGAGTAGGATGTTCCGATTGTGCGGTGAGAACCCCAGATCGTAGTAGGTCGCTTCAGCTTTATCTTGATCAAGCAGGACCACCATCTGATCGTACACCTCGTACGCATCATGGGTGGATCGGCTCTTTGAGCCGATTCACGAGACAACCTCGAGAGCCGATCGAGGCTCGTATTTAACGTTTACGTGTATGCCATGCAGGAAACTAAGCGAGGCATCATCCAACACCTTCCCCGACCAGGTATAGGTCAGGTGGCACGCCCTTGCGACGAGCATCGGACGTGTGTGCGAGAAGGCTTTGCGGGCCGTCGCTCGGAGGGACCGGGGCCAGCCCGCAGCCCGGGAGATTCCCGGCTCTACGGTGTTGCCCGTCGCCGCCCGCCGGTGGGTTTCTGACCGCAACACATTCTGGCACGCCCGGTGGGACAATCTTCGACATCCACCGCATCGCCATCTACATCCGAGATGGCGGAAGGCACTCCGGTCAAGTACGAGGATCTGACTGAGGAGCTCAAGAAGAAGCATGACGAGATCAAAGCAGTCCTCGAAGCCGACCTCATCGGCTCTTTCCACAGAACCCGCTCCCATGGCATCGGTGGAAAGGGTTCTCACCCGAAGGCGCGCTCGATGGAGTGGACCTGTCCTCCCCGTCCGAAGAACGCACCAGGTCGCTGCGTCGGAGATCAACTTCATGGTGGCTCATTCGCTGCACCGCCACTCCGAGAGCCCGGTGAACACTTTGGAGCGTGTCGCTCCGCGCGTGATCCAGGAAATCATGAGCCATCGGTATTCTCCGTCGGGACCAGCTCGGGGACTTACCAAGGAGAGATGCCACTCCAGTCCCGTCCACCGCTGCCGTTCGCGTTGGCAGCACCAGAAGTGCCGAATTCATCGGCATACGTCGTCTACAAGATTGGTGGTGACCCTAGTGACTACCAATTCTTACATGAGGCGCCCAAGGAGATCCCCACGGATACACGTGCGCATACGTGCCAGATCGCGATGACTGGGCACTCTCGAACCAGGCTGCAACAGCAGGGACTTCTGGAACAGCAGGAGGAACGTCGGGAGCAGATATCGAGAAGCAGACGTGGCTAGCTAAGTACGCCACTCCGACAAACCTCCAGAGCTCAGCTCCTGCAGTTGGCTCAGACCTGGAAAAGCAAGCATGGCTGGCTAAGTATGCCACCCCGGCGAATCTTCAGAATTCGACGCCTGCAACCATCACCGCGGATCAGATTTGTACAATCCTGAAAGATCAGTTCGGCATGATGCCGAAAAGGAGGACAATCGGCTATTCCAAGCCGTACCCTAATGAGTACGAATTGATCCCACTACCACCCAAATATCGGCTCCCCGATTTCACCAAGTTTAATGGATCGAGATGGTTCCAGCTCCATCGAGCATGTGAGCCGATATTTGGCACAAGCTGGGCACGATCTCGGCGTCGGACGAGCTGCGTGTGAGGTTCTTCGCACGAGTCCCTCACAAGATCGGCTTTCGGGTGGTACACATCGCTGCCACCGAACTCAATCCGGACTTGGAAGCAGATTGGAAGAGCGGTTCCACATACGGTATCACTCGAGGCTTCCGAGGCTGGTATTGCCGATCTAGCACAAGTACGACGAAGCGCGGGAAGCAGGTGTCGAATACATCCAGCGCTGTCAGGACCGTTAGGAACCGATGCTATTCGGTTCACGTAAGTGAAAAGAAGCGCTCGAGTTGGCGGTGGTGGGTCTCTCATCATCGATCAAGGACGTGGCCTCCCGAGCAGTACTACCCTTCATTGGCGCACATGGTGCGTGGCGTCGGCATATGAACAGCGCCACCCGAGATGTTTACCAGGACAAATTCAAGCGTGCGGTGGTCCTGGTTGAGGCGGACGAGGATGAAGGTGCTGCGGGAGATCAAGAGGTAGCAAGTGGCTGAATGGACTCGGGCGGCAAGCCCCGTGTCCCGTAAGTGGGTTAAGCCACAAGGCCCTCCAAAAGGGTTCGACTTCGACGTGACCAAAGCTGAGCAGATTTTCGACCTCTTACTCAAGGAGAAGCAGCTAAAGGTACCCGAAGGCCACAAGATCCCCACGGTGCAGGAGCTGAACGGAAAGCCATACTACAAGTGGCATAACACGTTCACCCACGCCACTAACGACTGGAGGGTGTGGCGTCAGCAGGTCCAAATGGCGATAGAACAAGGGCGGCTAATTTTCAACCAGTACGCCATGAAGGTCGACACACACCCCTTCCCCGCCGTTAACATGGTGGAGTATACTTACCATGGAGGGTGCCAGCCAGATTTCTCGTGCAATATCAACATGGTGGGACCTGGGCACCACTTTGGTAAGGACGAAGAAGGTCGGACACAAAGGAAAGAGTGGCGCCCCAGACAAGAGAAAGCCGATGATGAGACATCGGCTGGCACAAACATGGTCTTCATCCTTCCAACGGAGTTTAGTGCTCCAGGATTAGACGAAGCACCTGTGGCACAACTTGACTGCGGCCCACGGCCGGTCATCTTTGAGAAGCCACGAGAGAGAAGCTACATGCATCTGAAGGCCCCGTACTTGCGAGGTTACATCAATGGGCAGCTCGTCAACAAGATGTTGGTGGACACCGGAGCGGCGGCTAACATTATGCCATACTCCATGCTACGTCGGTTGGGACGCTCCAGCTCGGATCCGATCAAGACCAATGTGACACCGAGCGATTTCAACGGCCAAGCATCCGACGCACAAGGTGTTCTGAATGTGGATCTGACCGTAGGAAGGAAAACTGTCCCTACGACGTTCTTTATTGTCGACAGCAAGAGCTCCTATGCTGTCTTACTAGGGAGAGATTGGATCCATGCCAAATGTTGCATCCCATCCACGATGCACCAATGCCTAATACAGTGGGATGGAGATGAAGTAGAAGTCGTCCACGCAGATGATTCAGCCGAGATTTCAACGGCTGGCATGAACGTTTGGGAGACATCAGGCCAAGAGCCACTCTCGGGCATCAATTTGGACGACTGCGAGTGCATCGACGTGACAAAGGACGGGGTGAGGCTGGTTTTATCCACCGGCCTGACCGTGTAACAAAAGCAACATCGATGGACAAACATGGCGATGCCGATCCAGGGGATCGGCCCCCAAAGATCTATGAAGAAACATTACAAAACCTTCATTGAGCGCTTCGATCAATAGGGAGGCTGATTCCAGCAATCGGCCAAAATTATCCTCACCATACATTCTGCCTGGGTTCAGCAGTGGATCCAACAGGGAATACCTGAAGAGCCGATACCATCAAATCCCTTGAAAGAATCGGCTCGGGGGGCACCTAGGTGGATAAAACACGAGGATATGAAGTAGAAGTGTCTTTCAAATGCCCAGCAGCCCAAGATATTCTTTGATGATGGGTATTGAAGAAGTGTGGGGGCCGATACATGAATCGGCCGAAAAAAATTCAAATTTTTTTAGGCACAGCCGATGCGCAGACATCGACTTAAGGATAGAAAGCCGATGCATGGGCCATCGACTCAAGAGGTACAACTGTTATAAGCAGAGGCTCGATGGAGCAGGAAGTGGGTCACGAAGAGACTCTGCTGGAAGAACTCCTCAATGGAATGGTTTGGTGGCTCAGATCCTCTCTTCAAGAACCTCCAAATTCCTTTTGCAAGTATTCGAGTCCGCAATATCAGCTGGGGCAAGTTTGAGGGATCATGACCCTGACCAATGCCAAGAGCAGACATGGACGTGCGGATCAGGTTAAGGAGGGGTTGCATCAAATCCGCCAAAGGAAAGGAGCCGATCCGACCAAGCAAGGCGCAAGAAGTGGACCGAAGAAGCTCGGGGCAGCTCACCCCGAAGGTTCTTCTGCTCGAGGAGCCGATTTTGTTGAAATCGGTCGGCTCTGCATTATGACTTGGGGGGCCGATGGCGGCACATTTGGCTGGCTCACTACTTTTCTCGCCTTAACCGAGGCTCGGGGGGTAGCTTGCCCCGAAGGACCCTTTGCTATAGGAAGCCGATTTGGTTGAAATCGGGCTGGCTCTGCATCTCAACTTTTTGAGGAATGGTTGCGGGAAAACGAGGCGAGAGCTCGTCCCTGCAGTATCAGCTCCGGCCTCCGGGTTGATTCAGCAATGGCCCTAGAGCTCTCCCGAAGACAAAGGTTGCCGTTAATAACACACTCAGTGACTGCGGTTTGGACCTGCTCGGTTGGGAGTTGGGGATCTGAGGTTGAGCAAGGTTCACAGGTTACCATTTGAGGAGGTGGCTAAATTGATCTATCTCGAAATTTATCGTAAGAGGTCGATGCATTGCCATCGGCTCATTGAGCGTTGATCAAACTAACAATCGGCAGAATCAACACGAAGGGAAATCGGCAAAATCGAGTTAAGGAAAAGTCTTCTTCATTAATAAGAAAGGATTTTTACAATGAAGAGACGATTGCTCAGGCAAAAGAAGAGCCGATTGCTCAGGGCGCTACTAATCCTACATTACTAATCCTCGCTGGCATCATCATCGGCGTCGCCGTCGGCGCTACCGCCGGAGAATTCCTCGTCGCTGCTGCCCCAGCCTTCGGCCGGAGCTTCTTCTTCCTCGTCATCATCATCATCCTCGCTGTCCGCCCAAGCACGGAAGCGCTTCGTCGGCGGGTACCCAGCGGAAGAGGAGGAATCATCATCCTCCTCCTCCTCCTTCTCCTTCCTCGTCATCGTCCTCGTCCTCGCTGTCCGCCCACATGCGGGAGCGCTTCTTCGGCGGGAGCCTCGGCGGAGGGGAGGCCTCTGTCTTCTCTACTTCTCCTTCTTTCTCCTCCTTGTCGGAGGAGATGGGGTTCGCCCCGGAGTTGAGGTCGTCTTCATTCTTGCTCTTCGGCGAAGATTGGAGGGGAGGCCCGAGGGGGAAGAGGAAGAGGAAGACATTGCTACAGGGGAAGAGGGTTTTTGGGCGCCGGTGGACAGGACAGAGCAAGGGGATGAAGTGGCGAACCGTTCGGCACAGATAAATAAAAGGGGTGTAGTGGAGATTTAATGCCATGACGGTTCTCGAGGACGTGATGCCGAAATTATCAATTCGTGCAGAGAAGCCCAGGAGGCGAGGCGAAATGATGGAAGATTCTGCGGCAGTTCGCTCCGCCACGACATGACCCGACGAAAGAAAGCGTAATGATTTTGGAAATGTCATTTCCAAAACCAGGGGGGCATGTGTTATCACCAGAATTTGACCGGATCAGAGGTGGGCCGCGATTGGAGATGGGCTTGAAGATTATATACGGAAGAAATACATGAATCGGCCTTGTGTACCAAGTTTGGGCTAATTGCCCGTGTATCTGTACCATAGTAGGATACGTGTCGGATAGAAGTTAGAGTTTTACCCGTGCACGGTTAGGTGCACGCATGAATTAGAAAGTCCCCCGGACTATAAATATGTATCTAGGGTTTATGGAATAAACAACAACCAACGTTCAACACAAACCAATCTCGGCGCATCGCCAACTCCCCCGTCTCGAGGGTTTCTTCCGGGTAAGCACCATGCTGCCTAGATCGCATCTTGCGATCTAGGCAGCACACGCGTTTATTCGTCTCCCATGCGTTGCTCGTACTGAAGCCTTTTTGATGGCGAGCAACGTAGTTATCATAGATGTTTTAGGGTTAGCATTGTTCTTCGTATCATATGCTATCGTCGTGCAACCCTTAGGCATCTAGCCGCCCTTACGCCTGTCACGGGTGTAAGGGCGGCACCCCGCTTGATCATTATTTAGTAGATCCGATCCGTTATGATTGCTCCTTGTTCTTCAAGGATTAGTTTAATATCTGCATTGTTAGGCCTTACAAAGGGTTGGAGGATCCAGCGGCGTGTAGGGTGTAGTTTGCTAGCCCTAGACAGGACGTTCCGAGGATCAACCTCGTGTTGGTTTTTAGGCCCCGTCTAGGATCGGCTTACGATCACCGTACGCGAGCGCGAGGCCCAATCACGAGTAGGATGATCCGATTATGCGGTGAAAACCCTAAATCGTCGTAGATCGCTTCAGCTTTATCTTGATCAAGCAGGACCACCATCCGATCGTACACCTTGTACGTATCATGGGTGGATCGGCTCTTTGAGCCGATTCACAGGACAACCTGAGAGCCGATCGAGGCTCGTATTTAACGTTTACGTGTATGCCATGCAGAAACTAAGCGAGGCATCATCCAACACCTTCCTGACCAGGTATAGGTCAGGTGGCACGCCCTTGCGACAGCATCGGACGTGTGCGCAGAAGGCTTTGCGGGCCGTCGCTCGGAGGGACCAGGACCAGCCGCAGTCCTGAGTTGTTCCCGGCTCTACGGTGTTGCCCGTCGCTGCCCGCCGGTGGGTTTCTGACCGCAACACATTCTGGCACGCCCGGTCCAACGTTCAACAACAATGCAGATATTAAACTAATCCTTGAAGAACAAGGAGCAATCATAACGGATCGGATCTACTAAATAATGATCAAGCGGGGTGCATTCCTTACACCCGTGACAGGCACATCAAATTGAATTTTTTTTAAGAACAAAGCCGATGCATAGCCATCGACTCTAGCACAATGACACAGGAGCTACCCGCTGCGTGTTCAGGGCACAAGGCAATGCTGTCCGAGGAGTTAGGCCATTGGTGAGTATCTGCATATCGGCTTTCAACGGAGGAAGGGTGATCGGCTTTGGCTGGCTCTGCACGGTAGTTCTCTCAGACATGATTGAGCCTAGGTCCATTTGTCTGAATTGCGTGTCCTCGTCTCTGTTTCGCCTTGACTGAGACTCGGGGGGCAGCTGGCCTGGTGGATGCTCTGTTTTTGAAAGCCGATTGGGTGGCCATCGGCTAGTCCTGCGTCGTGATTTTCGTCAAGGGTGGTAATCCAGCAGAACTCAAACTCATTGATCGAAAAGATGAAGGATAGTTCATGAAGGTTTGATGCGCTGACATCGGCTTATTGAGCTTTGACCAAGATTGCAATCACCCCGTGGTCGAAGAGATGAAGGGCGGATTATGAGAGACCGATGTGTTGCCATCGGCTCATTGAGAATCGGTTTAAAAGAAATCGGCAAAATCAAATTGGGGAAACTTCTTCATTAATGAACAGGATTTCTTACAAAGAAAGAGCCAATTGCTCAAAGAAGGAAGAACAAAAGAAGGGTCTATTGACCAATCTACTACTACTAGGCCTACACTAGTAGATCCTAATCTACGGGCCATCGCTGCCCTCGTCGTCATCCTCGGAGCTCTCATCGGCACTACTGCCGATGGGCTCCTCGTCGCTGCTCCCGTAGCCCTCTATGGGAGCTTCATCCTCCTCTTCATCATCGCTGCTGTCGTCGTCCCACCACATGCGGAGGCGTTTCGCTGGCGGGTAGCCCTCGAGGGAGTCGTCGTCGTCTTCCTCCTCCTCTTCTTCAGAGGAGGGGCAGCCGTCCCGGGGAACCGGTCATCCTCGCTTTCCGATTCCGGCCTCCCGTCGGCGAGGAACTGGAGATCTTCATCCCCGCTGGTCAAGGACTGGTCGTCCTCGGACCAGATGGAGGAGGCGTGGTCTTCCTGGTCCCATTCTTATGGTGCGCGGATGTCCTCCGGCGTCTCGCGGGAGGAGGAGGATCCATAGGAAAGACCGGAAGAGGAAGAGGAGGAAGAAGACATGGTGGCGCAGGAGGGTTTTTTGGGTGCTAATGCGAAGGGGATGAAGAAGCGAACTGTTTAGAACGGTTAAATAAAGGGGATATGAGGGAGATTCAATGCCACAGCAGTTTCCGAGGAAGTTGTGCCCAACAGAAAAATTTTGCGAGCCACGCGGAGAAGTGGAAGAGGCAAGGCATCGTAATGAAGGATACTGCAGCAGCTCCTGCTCTGCCACGACATGACCCGACGAAAGAAAGCGTAATGATTTTGGAAATGTCATTTCCAAAACCAGGGGGGCATGTGTTATCACCAGAATTTGACCGGATCAGAGGTGGGCCGTGATTGGAGATGGGCTTGAAGAATATATATGGAAGAAATACATGAATCGGCCTTGTGTACCAAGTTTGGGCTAATTGCCCGTGTATCTGTACCATAGTAGGATACGTGTCGGATAGAAGTTAGAGTTTTTCCCGTGCACGGTTAGGTGCACGCCCGAATTAGAAAGTCCCCGGACTATAAATATGTATCTAGGGTTTATGAAATAAACAACCAACGTTCAACACAAACCAATCTCGGCGCATCGCCAACTCCCCGTCTCGAGGGTTTCTTCCGGGTAGCACCATGCTGCCTAGATCGCATCTTGCGATCTAGGCAGCACACACGTTTATTCGTCTCCCATGCGTTGCTCGTGCTGAAGCCTTTTTGATGGCGAGCAACGTAGTTATCATAGATGTTTTAGGGTTAGCATTGTTCTTCGTATCATATGCTATCGTCGTGCAACCCTTAGGCATCTAGCCGCCCTTACGCCCGTCACGGGTGTAAGGGCGGCACCCCGCTTGATCATTATTTAGTAGATCCGATCCGTTATGATTGCTCCTTGTTCTTCAAGGATTAGTTTAATATCTGCATTGTTAGGCCTTACAAAGGGTTGGAGGATCCAGCGGCGTGTAGGGTGTAGTTTGCTAGCCCTAGACAAGACGTTCCGAGGATCAACCTCGTGTTGGTTTTTAGGCCCTGTCTAGGATCGGCTTACGATCACCGTACGCGAGCGCGAGGCCCAATCGTGAGTAGGATGATCCGATTATGCGGTGAAAACCCTAAATCGTCGTAGATCGCTTCAGCTTTATCTTGATCAAGCAGGACCACCATCCGATCGTACACCTCGTACGTATCATGGGTGGATCGGCTCTTTGAGCCGATTCACAGGACAACCTGAGAGCCGATCGAGGCTCGTATTTAACGTTTACGTGTATGCCATGCAGGAAACTAAGCGAGGCATCATCCAACACCTTCCTCGACCAGGTATAGGTCAGGTGGCACGCCCTTGCGACAAGCATCGGACGTGTGCGCGCAAGGCTTTGCGGGCCGTCGCTCGGAGGGACCAGGACCAGCCGCAGTCCTGAGTTGTTCCCGGCTCTACGGTGTTGCCCGTCGCTGCCCGCCGGTGGGTTTCTGACCGCAACACAACCACAGGTAAGTCCATGAAGAGCTCACGAAGCCACTTTGCTTTAACAGTGGCTGTGTCTAATGCTGTGAGTTCTGCTTCCATAGTTGACCTCGTAATGATGGTCTACTTGCAAGACTTCCAGGAAACAGCGCCACCTCCAAGTGTAAACAAATAACCACTTGTGGCCTTAGTCTCATTAGCGTCAGATATCCAATTTGCATCACTATAACCCTCAAGTACCCTTGGATACCCAAGATAGTGAATGCCATAACTCGCAGATGCCTTTCAAATAGCCCAAAACTCTCTCAAGAGCATGCCAATGAACATCTCCAGAGTCTAGACACAAAACGGCTGAGTTTACTTACCGCAAAGGAGATGTCGAGCCTCGTGGCGCCGGCTAAATACATAAGCGAGCCAATGATCTCGCGAGTATCGCAATTGATCTCTAGCAATTCTTTTATTCTTACGAATTATCACACTAGGATCATAAGGTGTTGAGAAGATTTACGAGCCGCTATACCCGAAGCGACTTAGGATCTTTTCCACATAGTGGGACCGAAGCAATGTAATCCCACCATCGTCATCCTTCAGCAGCTTGATGTTTAAGATCACATCAGCTACTCCCAAGTCCTTCATCTCAAAACAACGAGATAGGAACTCCTTAACCTCCTTAATCATAGTAAGGTTGGTCCCGAATATCAATATGTCATCGACATAGAGACAAAGAATAACTCCCTCGCCCCCACCATGGCGATAGTATACACACTTGTCAGCTTCGTTTACAACAAAGCCTTCAGCGGTTAAAGTTCTTTCAAACTTCTCATGCCACTCGCTTAGGCGCTTGCTTAAGCCCATATAAAGATTTCAGTAATTTACACACCTTTCCTTCTTGACCATCTACTACAAATCCATCGAGCTGCTCCATATAAATTTCCTCTTCAAGCTCTCCATTTAGGAAAGCAGTCTTAACATCCATTTGATGAACGAGAAGACCATGTGAGGCAGCCAAGGATAGTAGCACTCAAATGGTGGTCAATCTGGCAACAGGTGAGTATGTATCAAAGAAATCTTCACCTTCTTTCTGGTATAACCCTTGGCCACAAGACGTGCCTTGTACTTTTCAATAGTACCATCGGGCCTAAGCTTTTTCTTGAACACCCACTTGCATCCTACAGGTTTGCACCCATAAGGGCGATCAGTAACCTCCCAAGTTCTATTAGCTAAGATGGAATCCATCTCGCTACGGACAGCTTCCTTCCAGTAGTCAGCATCCTGAGATGCATAGGCTTCTGAAATAGAAGTGGGAGTATCATCCACGAGGTACACAATGAAGTCGTGACCAAAGGACTTTGCAGTCCTTTGTCTCTTGCTCCTTTTGGGAGCTTCACTATCATCGTCCACAGGATTATCAAAGTGTTCTATAGCCATGGTAGGTTCAGGAAATAATTCCTGAGTAGATGAACTGGGCATCTCCTGAATTGATGAGCTAGACGTTTCTTTCATAGGAAAGATGTCCTCAAAGAAAGTCGCATCATTCGACTCCATAATTGTACCAACATGCATGTCAGATACCTCTGATTTTACTATCAAAAATCTGTAGCCAATGCTATGAAATGCATATCCCAGAAGAACACAATCCACAGTTTTTGGTCCAAGCTTGCGCTTCTTGGGTATCGGCACATTTACTTTCGCCATACAGCCCCAAGTTCGTAGGTAAGAGAGTTTCAACCTTTTTCCTTTCACATTCCTCAAAAGGGGTAATGGTTTTGTTCTTTGTGGGGACACGGTTTAGGACATGACATGCAGTCAATATCGCCTCCCCCCACCATGCCTTGGATAGACCCGATGTATCTAACATGGCGTTAACAAAATCGCTTAGAGTACGGTTCTTTCTTTCGGCCACCCCATTTGACTGAGGTGAGTAGGGAGGCGTCCTCTCATGGATAATACCATGTTCCGCACAAAAAGAATCAAACTCGTTAGAAAAATACTCTCCACCACGATCGGACCTTAGCCATTTGATCTTTCGATCAAGTTGGTTTTCTGCTTCAGCTTTAAAGATTTTGAAGTGATTAAGAGCTTCATCTTTAGATTTCAGGAGGTACACATAACAATATCGAGTAGAGTCATCAATTAAAGTCATGAAGTATCTTTTTCCTCCTTTTGTCAATTCACCATTCATTTCACAAAGATCTGAATATATAAGCTCCAGCGGTGCCAAGTCTCTTGCCTCCGCAGTCTTGTGAGACTTACGTGGTTGCTTAGCTTGCACACATACTTGGCACTTGGATTTCTTGACAATAGCAAATTTCGGAATTATATTCATATTCGCTAGCCGCGTCATGCACCCAAAATTAATATGACAAAGTCGTGAATGCCAAATATCGGACTCACTATCATTGCAAACATGATTAATAATTTGAGTACATAAGTCCGACAAAGATAAGCTGGAACAGGCCTCCGCACACATAACCATTTCCAACAAATTATCCACACTTGGAAATTACAACTTTATTGGACTCAAAAACCAACTTAAAACCATCTCGACATAAAAGCGATCCGCTAACGAGATTCTTATTAATGGAGGGAACGTGCTGCACATTCTTCGACTGGATGGTCTTTCCCGAAGTAAACTTCAGATCCACCGTACCAACACCACGAACAGAAGCACGTGAGCCGTTTCCCATCAGGACGGAGGAAGTCCTTGCGACCTGATAAGAAGAAAACATAGACACATCAGAACATACATGTGTATTGGCTCCGGTGTCCACCAATAAGGAGAATTACATACTGAAAGGACAGTAGGGGAAATACCGTACCCAACGTCCTTCATCTCAGTATCAACGCCAATAACAACATTTGCGGACTTGCCGCTGTTCCCACGCCGATCATGATGTTCTGGGCAATCAGGAGCCCAATGTCCAGGAGCGCCACAAACATGACAGTTCCCTTTCTTCTTATAAGGAGTCTTCCTCTTGAAGTTGGTTGAGTTGGAGGCTTTGTTCTTCTCATCAAACTTGCCTTTTCCATTGTTCTTATTCTTAGACTTGTGAGATTGGAAGTTCTTCTTCTGTACCACATTGGCACTAGAACCTCCCTCAAAACTACGAGCGCGTGTGTCCTTTGCTCTCGCCTTCTCTTCCACATGAAGTGAGCCAATGAGATCCAAAACGGAAAACTCTTGTCTTTTATGTTTTAGAGAAGTAGCAAAGTTCCTCTATGAGGGAGGAAGCTTGGCAATAATGCCGCCGGCCACAAATTTGTCCGGTAAGGTACACTTAAACTGCTCGAGTTCTTTGGCAAGGGACTGAATCTCATGAGCCTGCTCAACCACGGAGCGCTCATCAGTCATCCTGTAGTCATAGTATTGCTCCATGACATACGAGCTCGGTGCCGGCGTCCGAGACCCCAAATTTGGCCTCGAGCGCATCCCACGCATCTTTACCATGGTCGAAAGCCATGTACGGGTCAACAATGTTGTCCCCAAGAATGCTGAACAAGGCCGCCTTAAACATAGCGTCGACCTTCTCAAACTTTTCCTGCTCCTCTGCAGAGAGAGGCCCCTCAGGTCTAGCATCTGTGGCGCTAAAACAGCCTAGGTTTGTAAACCATAGAACTGCCTTTGTGCGCCACCTCTTGTAATGCATACCATCAAAGAGGGGAGGTCGAGTAGCGGCAGCAACGCTGCTTGAATTTATTTGCCTAAAATCAGATTTTTGGATTGTTGAATATATAAGCAAATATCCATATGAAATAATCCGTACAGGTGAATGATAAATCATGACCACGAAAATAACAAATAAACTAATCATGCAGACTAGTAAGGTAGATGAACAGATCACATCTAAATAAGATAAACTGATCGTGTCTACGACACAAACTAGAAGAAGAAACTCTAACAGAAACTGAAAGAGAGACGACAAGATCACATACTTTGCAGCAGCGTCGTTGTCGCCCATGTTGAGGTTGCCGAAGAAGTCGCTGAGGTCCGGGAAGAAGTTGTCGGTGTGGAGGAACTCGTCGTCCGATGACGACATCGTGATGCCAGTAGTCGCGCCGGAGCGCTCCCCAAAACCCGATTGCCCCTCACCCGTACGGGTTCACGAGAGGCGGGGTTCCGGAGGCCTACTGTCCCGGCAGTCGGTGCACGCCGACGGACGGGATGAGGAAGACGAAGGCGGCGACGCAATGAACTGGAAACAGGTAGTAGCGTATGCGTCTGGTACAGACTAGGGTTGGAGTCCGCGCTTATGTAGTACGGTTCGGGAAGGTCGTGGGGCGCAGCCCACGTCCGAGTCGAAGTAACGCGTCCGTTAATGACTCGAAATTGATTACACAATTAATTTCCCAAACAGCAAAAAGATAAGCTCGGCTCGGCGAGATTCCCGCAACCCGTGACGCGTCGTGGCGAGGCGTGGCGAGGCGGGCGACGGAGGAGGAGTGCGCGAGGGCTCTCTCTCTTCTCACTCACTTACTAGGACTAGAACAGCCCAGCTTATATACCACTCCAACTCCCTCCCAACTAGCAATGTGGGACTAAACTTCAGCCCCCACTAGTGCTGCCACTGATTATTGGAATGGGCCATGTGAATTTCAGAATTTGATAATGGACCATGGGCTAAAGGCTAAATCCCACTAATCAAATCAGAAACTTTTCCCCCGCCTCAGCGCTCAAATCATCAAAATCGGGTATCGGGGCAAGCAAACTAGCCGACGGAAGCCACGCCAAGCAAAAGCAGACAGAGCACTTGCCGTTTCCGGCTCCCACCTCTGAACCAACCCGAAAGTCCCCTCATCACCATTCCTCTTCCTCCCATGGCGGCCTCCTTTACTCCTCCCCCACCCCCACCGCCTTCCCCAGCCACATTACGCCCACACCAGCCTCCAGAACCCCGGAACAAACGAGCCCTTCCTGGCGCCGCCGGAGGAGGAAGAAGGAGCGGGGATGGGGCGCGGGAAGATCGAGATCAAGAGGATCGAGAACCAGAGCAACCGCCAGGTGACCTTCTCCAAGCGCAAGAACGGGATCCTCAAGAAGGCGAAGGAGATCAGCGTACTCTGCGACGCCGAAGTCGGCGTCGTCGTCTTCTCCAGCGCCGGCAAGCTCTACGACTTCTGCTCCCCAAAGACATCGTGCGTGCTCTAGCTCACTCTTCTCTCGGTTCTCTTTGACATGCACTGTTTAGGACTTGTCAGTGCTTGTGCTTTAGTTTCGAGGTGGCTTTTCTTTTACAAAAAAGAGGGGTTGCTTGTTTTATCCCAAATTCTCGATGGATTGGACGTTCTGTTGGCAAATATGCAACCTATGGCTGTTTTATCAGTAAAGGAGGATATACTTTAGTCACTGCAATTAGGTAAAATCTGCTACTCGTACCAACAACTTACCATGAACGGGATTGGGTAGGTCTAGATGTTTTCTGCTTGATTGATTTCTTGTACAGTAGGTTAAAGGTAAACTTAATTTGGTAGGACTGAGTAAACAACTGATACTTCCCTTTTCATAGACTAGATGGGAATTTGGAATCTAGAAAAAATATCTACTTTTCCATTCAAGTGGCACGTTGAGCAACCTTTACCCCTGTACTGAATTATTGATGCATCATTTTGGTGAGACATAGCCTATCAAGAATCTTGGAGAAGTACCAGACCAACTCCGGGAAGATACTGTGGGATGAGAAACATAAGGTAATTCCTGATTTCCAAAACAGATCAATAAATGCCTTTGTAGTGTTGCTTTTCTAGAGATAGAATACCACATTTTCTTAAAGCCAGGCTGAAAAGCCTTTTCAGGAAAAAAAAAAGAGCGACTGCATTTTCTTTGTTGAGCCAGTTGAGTAGAATGACTTATTGCAAAAAAAAAAGGTAGAATGGCTTATCACTGATGGACACATTCAACGTTTCAGAGCCTCAGTGCGGAGATTGATCGAATCAAGAAAGAAAATGATAACATGCAGATCGAGCTCAGGTAAATTCTTGAACATACCGTTTCTTTTTTTCCTTCGGGTACTTTTTCTACTGAGACTGTAGTCACCCATTATGATTTTATACAGGCACTTGAAAGGCGAAGATCTGAACTCACTGCAACCCAAAGAGCTGATCATGATTGAGGAAGCACTTGATAATGGACTGACAGGCCTGCATGAAAAACAGGTAATATAATTGTTCGACTTGTTGGTTGACATTGTACCATTATCACTATTGAATTATTTTTGGTTTCTGATCTTGCTTTATTCTGTTTGTGTAGATGGAGCACTACGACAGGCTGATGAAAACTGTATGACCTAGTTTTGGAGACATGATTACATGTCGTGTATTTTTGTTGATTATAATGCAGTTCTTCTATGCTTTCTTCTCACCCACTGTTTTCTTGGTCAATTGCAGGGCAAGATGCTAGAAGATGAGAACAAGTTGCTCGCATTTAAACTGGTAAGTGACCTTCCAGAATGACTCACTCGTAGAACTTATTGGTGAATAAGCTGTATCTGTTTTTGTTCAAGTTCTTATAAGCTAAAAACTATTGGCACACTGTTTAAATGCTGATTATTGTTCCTTATATGCATTCTATTTTTTGTTAGGGGCATAGACAAAATTCCTAAATGAGTGCATACACAAGAATCCTTCCACCAATAACAATTGTTGAAAATCATACAGTAATATCGCCTCATTAAACATTCAGTTATATAGGGTTTTCCCCCACCTGAAATTTTCATTGAAAGGAGGCCAAAACGCCCAGATGACAGCATAGACCAGGAGGGCGAGGCCATTAGACAGAGGAGCTACAGGGTTACAACATTATGCATAAGCATTTGTAAACGCTCTATCTGCACTGGACCGAAGGAACTTCCTATGCTGAATGTTTACCGAACACTCTGTTTTTTGTTCATTCTCTCCAGCATCAGCAAGATATCGCCCTGAACGGCAACATGAGGGAGCTTGAGCTTGGTTACCATCCGGATAGGGACTTTGCAGCCCAGATGCCGATCACCTTCCGCGTGCAGCCTAGCCACCCCAACCTGCAGGAGAACAGCTAGGCCGTTTATTCTCCACTCCCATTCCATCAAATGATCTTATCCACCACTGGCATGTATATGCACCATGCATTTTGCCAATTGTATCTCTCCTTTTGTGTCTGTTTGGATAAACAACTGGACAAATTATATCTGAAGTCGCTTGATGTGTCGATATAACTCTAGAACACTATTGTGGTTGCCGGTCTGCCCTCATTGTAAGATAGCAACAACTCTGGAAGTTGGTGTAGTACCAGTAACCTGTATCTGTATGTTTGTGTAATCGCCACAATTGCCAGATGCTGAATAGTTTGTACCTTGTGCAAGAAAAAGAAAAAGTCTCTTAGAGCTTTATTTGATGTGAACTTCAGTTCATTCAGCATATCAGCACAAGACAGTGTGCACACTCAATTTACATCAAGAAAAAAGTGATACAAACTCTGAACTTCAGTCAGCCAGCGGTTGCAGAAGTTTAACTGCTGCAGTATACGATTCCAATTTCAAACCAAACATCGCTGCATGCATCGATCCATCACCTGAGCATGTCGCCAAAGTCGACGAATGGACCACTCAGCACCGAAGATGCACTGAAGTTGCCGTCAGCTTCGTCGAACGGGATCCTCTGCCCGTATGGCTGAGGCCGGTCCGGCAACTCCGGCACGTCCAAGTCCCCCTCCAGCATCCTCAGCGCCTCCGGCATGGTGGGGCGGCACGCCACCGTGACGTGCGCGCACAGGATCCCCACGAGCACGAACCTCTCCATGTCCACCACGCTCATCCCCTCGCGCTCGCGCAGCAGCGCCTCGGCGAGCACCTCCCTGGCGCGCCCGGCCCTGACGAGCGCCCACGCCCAGTCGGTGACCAGCACCATCCCGGACGGGTCCGCGAGGTCCAGCGCGCGCCGGCCGCTCATCACCTCCAGCACCACCACGCCGAAGCTGTACACGTCGCTCTTCTCGGTGAGCTGCCCGTACAGCGCGTACTCCGGCGACAGGTAGCCGTGCGTGCCGGCCACGCGCGTCGTCAGGTGCGACTGCCCTTCCCGGCTCCGCCGCGCCAGCCCAAAGTCCGCCAGGCGCGCCCGCATGTCCTCGTCCAGCAGTATGTTGGTCGCCTTGATGTCCCGGTGGTAGATCCCCGGCTTGACGCCGTAGTGCATGTACTCCAGCCCTCTCGCCACGTCCATGATCACGCTCCGCCGCCGCGCCCACGGCATCGCCGCCCCGTCGAAGATGTAGCTATCGAGCGAGCCGTTGGGCATGTAGTCGTACACGAGGAGCATCTGCTTGCTGCCATGGTCGTCCGCGTCCTCGGCGCCGGTGATGCAGCAGCCGCGCAGCGGCACCAGGTTCCGGTGACGGAAGTGGCTGATGATCTCCACCTCGTTTGCAAACTCGTCGTCGCCGCCGTCCACGTCCGGGTCGAGCATCTTCTTGACGGCGACCACCGACCCGTCCGCGAGCACGCCGCGGTACACGACGCCGAACCCGCCGCGGCCGATGATGTTCCGCTCCGCGAACCCGCCAGTTGCCTTCGCCAGCTCACCGATCTCGAACAGCACCGAGCCGGTGTTGGGTCGCTGGCGCGACGGCCGCCGCTCCACGGACAAGCCACGGCCGGTCTTGATGGCGCCGTCATGCCGCTTCGTCCAAACAAGTAGCGCGACGAGGAGCGCGATGAGGAGGACGGAAGCGATCGGGACAACTGTTGCTACCACGATGTTGGTGTGGTTACTAGAGCTGGGGGTAGTGGAAGATGTGGGGTGTGTAGTGGAGAGAGCGAGGCCGAAGGCGCACGCGGCGGTGGCAGGGGAGGCAGGCCCGGCAGTGTTGGAGACGCCGGCGGCGTAGATTACGGTGAGGTAGAAGCAATTGAGGGAGTCGGAGCTGTTTCCGGCCGCGGCGGTGAGTCGAGCCGAGGCGCGGATGCCGGCGGCGAGGCAGCTGGAGCAGAGGGACATCGCGGCGAGGTCGGAGCCGCAGGAGGAGTTAAGGTCCCCGACAGTCGCGTCGCCTACGACGGCGACATACTGTGAAGCGGTGGTGACGCCGGCGCAGAAAGACGGGGATATGGCGAACTGGGATGGGACCGGGAAGCAGGTTGGCGCGAGCGTTGGCGGGAGCGAGAGCGGCGGCGAGGCGAGCTCGTCGGAGAAGGCGCGGATGCAGGCTGCGGAGGCCGTCGCGGACGGGAGGCGGAAGCGGCCGGTGGCACGGAGGCGCGCGGCGATGCCGATGCCCAGCACGGAGAGGAGCGTCGTGCAGCAGGTAGTGACGTTGGCCACCGGCGGCGCGCACGGCGCGCGGTCCCACGGGAACGTCCGCACGTAACCCAGGTCCAGCGGGCATGCCGCCTTTGGGTTACCGCTCCCTGCCGCGGCGTGCAGGATCGGTACGGCGACGAGGAGGAGTCGGATAAGCCCCGCGACGATCGCCATTAGTTTCCACGGACGAGCGAGCGAGAGAGCGCGAGTAAACAAACAAAAGGCTCTGACTGATCGAGTCTGCCATTTGGACTTTGGAGTCTATGGCTCGTGGGGGTAGCCTGACAGGTCAGCGTTTTTCTCAAAAACAAAAGACAGCTCGGTGTGGGTCCCATTTGGCACCTGACCGAAGCTGGAGATAGGGATCTATTGCTTTCTCCTATCCAATTTAATTATCGCAGATTTTGATAAAATTTTGGTTAAATCTACGAACAAGGTCAGAGGTTGTAGTTTACTATGTGTAGTGTGGGAACTTATAGTGGACAATTTAAGTTATCTGGCATTAAAAATGGTCATGGTAATATCTTAATACGTACGAACATGAGAGCGGCGAACTATTTTCAGGGTGAAAACCTAAAATCTTTGATCGGGCAACGATGGCGTTGGTGCACTGTTCCCTTCTTGGAGGCGTTGTTTTTGGAGAGTCTGTATTTCAGGTGTTGTCTTGGTGGTGGATGTATTGCTGTTGCTAGACCTGTGATACTTTTATTTCTTAGTTTATTTTTTCTCTTTTTTGGCTGTGTGCATCCGTACTGTGCATCCGTACTGCCATTAGGCTGGTGCCAATGCATAGCCTCACTCTCACCCGCCACGTCAGCTTTTTTCCTCACTCTCACCCCACTCTCACCCCACGGTGCCAATGCACAGGCTATAGTGCCAGCTTTACTTCTCTTTCCTCCACGTCGCCTTTTCTCTCTCCTTGCCATCAAGCATTTCATTTTCAGATTACAACAATATAAATAATGCAAGGAAATTATTTTATTCAACTAAAATTGTTACCGATTACATCATAAAAAAAATTACATAAAAATTTGAAAAGATTACATAAAAATTTGAAAAAATTACATAATCTAGGCATTAGCCCACACATGCTCCATCAAATCATGCTGGAGCTGTGTATACATCGGTGACTCCCTCATTTCGGTGTCATCCGATACCTTCGCCGAAAGTAGCTCGGAGGATAGTTGCAGTCGTCGGCGAAGTAGTCCTCGAACAGCCGATCGTGGGCACCAAGACGATCACGTCTGATGAACTCTCGGCGGCGTCGCGGCCGTCTTGCCTCCTCCTCCTCCTCGTTCAGCATCTCCTCCTCATACTCCGCTTGGAATGCAGCGATCAGATCACCCTCTATTCCGTCGCTCGAACTGCTGCTGGACGAAGACATGGGGTTGAGTGGAGTGGAAATGGAGAGTGGAGGAGATGAAATGGGTGTGGAGTGAGTGAAACCATATGGGGGTATTTATGGGGGGGGGGCTGAAATTTTAGGGTTTTTGAAGTACCAACGGCTACCCCAACGGCTAGCTGAGGTGGACGAATCACATCGCGCCACCTCGGCTACTACCGCCCTCTCTCGCTCGCTCTCGCCCGCGCTGCCGCCCGCCCCTCTCTCGCCCGCCCGCCACCGCGCCGCTCCGCCTATCGCCCCGTCGTCGTCGCGCTCGTCGCCGCCAACGCGGGCGGAGCCGGCGGCAGCGGGCGGCACCGCCGGGCGCCAGCCGCAGCGCCCCGCGCTCCCGTCCCGCCCCACTCCCGCCCCTCTCTCGCCCGGCGGCGGGCGGTACCGCCCGCGCTGGCACCAGCCTTAGGGTGTTGCGTTATTGCAGAGGCTGGGTGTAATTGGTATCTTTTGATATTAATATATTCGCTTTATCGAAAAAAATGAAAATAGACGTGGTAAATATCTGGATCTGATAAATAATACACAAAAATATGGCACTTCCTCCGATTTATATTATTTATCACTAATATGGATGTATCTAAAACTAAAATATGTCTAGATACATATTGGGGACAATTAATATGGAGCAGAGAGTGTATTGGATTTTGAACAAAATATGGATATGGAAATGGATATATTCTTATCCGAATAAAATTATGTTAGATTATATTAGTAGTTCTAAATTAGTCAACCAAAAATACTTACAAAGTATTCAATATATAATTTTTATGATTGAACCTGAAACAAATTGTGTATTCCTCCGTCTATAAAAGTATAAATAGATGTCTGATTTGTCCAAATCTAGATGTATCTAGACACTAAATATCGTCTAGATACATCCAAACTAAGACAAATCTCATACGCCTATTTATGGACATAGGTAGTATTATCACTGTCTAGTTGACTCACTATAAAATAAGCAGTCTATTATTCGTTATTCGTATCCATTACGAATTAAGAAAATATCCACTCTCCATTCATATTCGACATCCGTATTCACATTCATATCTGTTTTGAAAATATAAAAATGGATATGAAAAGAACATTCTACAGTTGACTCAGTATAAGATACACAGCCTATTACTCCATATCCTCCGAATTGAGAAAACATCCACTTCTCATTCCTATTCGACATCGGTATTTATTTTGAAAAATATAAAATAGATACGAAAAGAGTATTATCTAATCCGCATGCAATCCGTTTCCACTCATGTGATGCACGGGAGGTTTTGCATATATAGTACAGTGCTCAGTGCCGAAGCTAGCTAGTCGCAGGTATCTTTGGTCAATTCTGTGTGGTGTAGGCACGGTTTCTCTCACAGGCCAGCTATAGTAGCAACCAATGGCTAATGTTGTTTTCACGTTGTGTTCTAGCCTAAAGACTAAAGAGGTTTAGACTAATACGGTAACCTGTATGTCCCGAGTCCCATCAGGTACCGTACTGATAGCAGCAGGTCGTCGCTGATGGTAAGAATCATGAGAGAGTTGGTTCCATGTGGCTAACAAGATGCACTTTTCTCACGGGGTTAGACACCTTTGCAGCGAGAAATTTGATGTATCTGATGATAACGATGCTTGATCAGGAAATGTACGAGTAGCTGATAGTTTATCGTGTCTGGTTATCATGCCATTTGGTTGCCGATCTACACACTAGTAGAAAATGGCGCATCAATACCGGTTTCAGAGGGGTTTTTTTTGTACCGGTTAATCAACCGGTACAAAAGATCCGGTACAAAAGCCCCCCCCCTCGTACCGGTTTCTTACGAACCGGTATTAAAGGGCCTCCATGTGGGCACCCGGGAGAGCACAGGGGCGAGGGAGCTTGGTACCGGTTTATAATACGTACCGGTACCAAAGGTTGTCTGCCGCGGCAGAGAAAATGCAGAAATCTCTGCCGCGGCAGAGAATTCAGGGTTTAGGGTTTTAGGAGGGGTTTAGGGGTATCAGACAGTTTCATATCGCGTCGATGCGCCTGCTACGCGTTTGGGTTTAGGTAGTACATGAAGATAAAGGTGATGCATAGCAACTTGGTGCATACAATATAACACACGTAATTGCATAAGATCGCAAACTAAGTAGTATGCATGAAGATCAATCTTCATGCATATATAGTGGTACTCTCCGAGGCATATTATCTATTACATATAGCATAGTGGTACTCTCCGAGTCAAACTATATGTTACATGTACATCTTCATTCATAGTGGAACTCTGCGAATGGTGGTATGACGTTCCGAAGGAAAAAATCGCGCCAATTCATCGCCAATTACTCTGAAGCGTTCCTCGATTGAGATCCTGTCCCGCTTTCTTGCCAACTGTAAAAGAATAAGATACAAATGAATACATGAGCTATGTGTGTGTATATATATATCAAATCACAAACAAACAATTATTACTGAAACTAAGCACAACTTATGGTAACAAAATAAATTTGTGAATATTTTTTCGTACCTCTTTATTTCTTTGATTATTCGTTCTCTCGCTGACAATTATGTGGATGAACTCGCAAACGTAGTATCCACATAGATTAGTCCCCTCTGGTGGTTGCGGGTATTTCTGTACAAGAATATAATTCAATGAAACAATAATCAAGTATGATAAAGGTGTGTGGACCTAGGTAGTACTACTTACTTTGGCCGCACGCCATGTCAGCTTCTGTTTTCATTCATGGGACCGATCTTCCTTGATGAACATTTCCCATACACTGTCCGACAAAAGAAAAAGCTTAAAAGAGTTATCAATTAGTTGATATCAGGAAATTACCGAAAAGACCGATAAGATTTAAAATTACTTTTTGAGCATAAAAAACACGTCTTGTACAGTATGGCCTCTTTGCTTTGTGAGTCAAAGACTTCAACCTCTCCTTCATACATTTTAATGACGATAAGAATAAAGTGGAACCTGCGCACGTTTAAATATGCAGTGTCATATATATAAGTCATCAGTTAAAATTTGAACTTCTCGTGAGCAAAATAGAATGTGTTATAAGACAGTAACACTCATTTGAAGTTGTAAGGCCAAAGTATTATCCTTTTGTCACGTTATCGCTTCAAAAACCTTAGCAAAGTCTCCGGTGTATCCCTGTTATAGATGGGATCCTCTATGGTTTTTTCATGCATTGTATCCAGGTCAATGAACACAATGTGCTTGATTTCATCCCTTTTGCATTCGAGCATCTTCGATCTGCATAATATAGCACACAAAAGATTATAATTTGCAGACAATGAACGAGCTGAGCTAAAGACTTCTCAAATTACATAAATAAATCACTTACAGACAATAGCAACTGATGATTGATTTGTCGAGGGCCCAGAGATTGTATAACTGAAAGAGTTCGCCGAAGTCAACGCTCACAGAGTATTCTTGGAAGTAGTGCTCTTCCTTAACTCGCACCATGATAGACTCGATCCCTTTTTTTGTGGCATTACTATACCACGAATGCAAATTACGCATACTTGTTGGTAGCTTCCTGAGATTCTCGACCAAATCTTTCCCTTGAACAAATTTATATTATACTTCAGCGAAGGGGTAATCGATGTATTATCGAGAACTTTGAACGGCCTTCTCGTCAAACACCATGAGAGGGGGGACCGATTGAACGGGTTGTTCTCCGAGCTGGTGCACTTGTTGTTTCCCTTTTTTTGTTGTGACACCCGATTGATTGCGTTGTTTCGCCTCCACCATCGTGTCATACGATCTTTCAATAGAACGCCTATAGTCAGATGGCGGCGATGGTACAGGGTCATATAGATTCTCAACGGTACGCACAACTTTCACCAGATCTAGTGTCTTCTCAAAAGGTATCTCTGGCGCTTTCTTAGCAAAAAAAGGATTTGAGCTGGGATTGACATTTTTGCTCATTTTCCTCAATACTCATTTCCCAAGGTAACTTCTCCATAGGCGGTAGTGGTTTCTCCATTCTAAATCTCTTCCTAGGCGGAGTACCGTTCCGCTTAAAGGACGCTGTCTTACGCGGAGGATCTCGAGATGGTGGACTGACGCTGGGGTCTCTCTCAGGTAGGTGTGGCCTTTGCTGCTCTTGTGGACTGCTACCTGATACGTCTCCAACGTATCGATAATTTCTTGTGTTCCATGCCACATTATTGATGTTATCTACATGTTTTATGCACACTTTATGTCATATTCGTGCATTTTCTGGAACTAACCTATTAACAAGATGCCGAAGTGCCGATTCTTGTTTTACTGCTGTTTTTGGTTTCGAAATCCTAGTAAAGAAATATTCTCGGAATTGGACGAAATAAAAGCCCGGAGGCCTATTTTCTCACGAAGCTTCCGGAAGACCGAAGACGAGACGAAGAGGGGCCACGGGGTGGCCAAACCCTAGGGCGGCGCGGCCCCCCTTGGCCGCGCCGGCCTGTGGTGTGGCCCCCCGTGCCGCCTCTCGACTTGCCCTTCCGCCTACAAATAGCCTCCGTGACGAAACCCCCGGCACCGAGAGCCACGATACGGAAAACATTGCTGAGACGCCGTCGCCGCCGATCCCATCTCGGGGGATCCTGGAGATCGCCTCCGGCACCCCGCCGGAGAGGGGATTCATCTCCCGGAGGACTCTACGCCGCCATGGTCGCCTCCGGTGTGATGTGTGAGTAGTCTACCCCTGGACTATGGGTCCATAGCAGTAGCTAGATGGTTGTCTTCTCCCCATTGTGCTATCATTGTCGGATCTTGTGAGCTGCCTATCATGATCAAGATCATCTATATGTAATTCTATATGTTGCGTTTGTTGGGATCCGATGAATAGAGAATACTTGTTATGTTGATTATCAAAGTTATGCTTATGTGTTGTTTATGATCTTGCATGCTCTCCGTTACTAGTAGATGCTCCGGCCAAGTAGATGCTTGTAACTCCAAGAGGGAGTACTTATGCTCGATAGTGGGTTCATGCCCGCATTGACACTAGGACGAGTGACGAAAGTTCTAAGGTTGTGTTGTGCTTGTTGCCACTAGGGATAAAACATTGATGCTATGTCTAAGGATGTAGTTGTTGATTACATTACGCACCATACTTAATGCAATTGTCCGTTGCTTTGCAACTTAATACTGGAGGGGTTCGGATGATAACTCTGAAGGTGGACTTTTTAGGCATAGATGCGGTTGGATGGCGGTCTATGTACTTTGTCGTAATGCCCAATTAAATCTCACTATACTCATCATGATATGTATGTGCATTGTCATGCTCTCTTTATTTGTCAATTGCCCAAGCTGTAATTTGTTCACCCAACATGCTTGTTCGTCTTATGGGAGAGACACCTCTAGTGAACTGTGGACCCCGGTCCAATTCTCTTTCTCGAAATACAATCTACTGCAATACTTGTTCTACTTGTTTTCTGCAAACAATCATCTTCCACACAATACGGTTAATCCTTTGTTACAGCAAGCCGGTGAGATTGACAACCTCACTGTTTCGTTGGGGCAAAGTAGTTTGGTTGTGTTGTGCAGGTTCCACGTTGGCGCCGGAATCCCTGGTGTTGCGCCGCACTACATCCCGCCGCCATCAACCTTCAACGTGCTTCTTGGCTCCTCCTGGTTCGATAAACCTTGGTTTCTTTCCGAGGGAAAACTTGCTGCTGTGCGCATCATACCTTCCTCTTGGGGTTGCCCAACGAACGTGTGAAATACACGCCATCAAGCTCTTTTTACGGCGCCGTTGCCGGGAGATCAAGACACGCTGCAAGGGGAGTCTCCACTTCTCAATCTCTTTACTTTGTTTTTGTCTTGCTTTATTTTATTTACTACTTTGTTTGCTGCACTAAATCAAAATACAAAAAAATTAGTTGCTAGTTTTACTTTATTTGCTATCTTGTTTGCTATATCGAAAACACAAAAAAATTAGTTTACTTGCATTTACTTTATCTAGTTTGCTTTATTTACTTGTCTTGCACTCTACACTAAAAATTCAAAAAAATTAGTTACTTTTGTTACCATGTCTAGCTATGAACCTGTTACTTCTTCGCCTGAAGAATTAGTCTTCACTTTTAAACAAGGGGATGAGGAGAGTTTTAAGGATGCTTGGTCTAGAATTTTTACTTCCTATCGTAAAACTGAACCTCAAATGACTCTGAGTTTGCTCCTTAGTAATTTTTATTTTGGTCTTATGGTTCGCTATAGATATGCTTTGGATACTTTAGTGGGAGGAGATTTCCTTCATTGCAATGGGGATCAAGCTTTTAATGCCATAAAGAAGTTGGTTGCATCATATGATTCAGCTAATAACTTTGATTCGAGTCCTCGCTAGCATATATAGTAGATTAAATACTGCGGAGATAAGTACATCTCGCTTGAATGATAACTATTGCCACGTTCGTAATCGTCTTGAACAAGTTTTAGTGAACTCTAAACTCTCATTGTGGGATCCTGCTGTTAAAATTGCTATCGGTGATCGAACCCTCCATGCCTACTCTGTGATATTATGTATGAATTTTGCCTTATGCCTGAAAGTATTTATAAATCTTTGAAACTTTGGGGAGTCGAGGAAGGAGGAGAAGAGATAACTCTCATTGATAACTCTACTATAATCCCTAAAGGAATAGCTGCAGGTGTGCATACAACTATTTGTGGAAGAACAATATCTATTGATTATCTCGTTGTTGAAACAGGAAAACTCACACTCGGAAGATCCTCTGCTGAAACTATTGGGAGCAGTCATTGATGTTGGAGAAGGCACTTTGAAATTCACCTCTATACCGGGAGAAACTCGTATATTTACTAAACCAAAGGGAAAGAAAAACAATAAGAAAGGTAAGGGTAAAGCCCAAGGTAATGTTGATGCTCCACCCTTCGATAATACTTGATACACACTTTTGCGCCTAGCTGAAAGGCGTTAAAGAAAAGCGCTTATGGGAGACAACCCATGTTTTTACCTACAGTACTTTATTTTTATTTTGTGTCTTGGAAGTTGTTTACTACTGTAGCAACCTCTCCTTATCTTAGTTTTGAGTTTTGTTGTGCCAAGTTAAGCCGTTGATAGAAAAGTAAGTACTAGATTTGGATTACTGCACAGTTCCAGATTTCTTTGCTGTCACGAATCTGAGCCCACTGCCCTGCAGGAAGCTCAGAAAATTATGCCAATTTACGTGCATGATCCTCAGATATGTACGCAACTTTCATTCAATTTGAGCATTTTCATTTGAGCAAGTCTGGTGCCATTTTAAAATTCGTCAATACGAACTGTTCTGTTTTGACAGATTCTGCCTTTTATTTCGCATTGCCTCTTTTGCTATGTTGGATGAATTTCTTTGATCCACTAATGTCCAGTAGCATCATGCAATGTCCAGAAGTGTTAAGAATGATTGTGTCACCTCTGAATATGTCAATTTATATTGTGCACTAACCCTCTAATGAGTTGTTTCGAGTTTGGTGTGGAGGAAGTTTTCAAGGATCAAGAGAGGAGTATGATGCAACATGATCAAGGAGAGTGAAAGCTCTAAGCTTGGGGATGCACCCGGTGGTTCACCCCTGCATATATCAAGAAGACTCAAGCGTCTAAGCTTGGGGATGCCCAAGGCATCCCCTTCTTCATCAACAAATTATCAGGTTCCTCCCCTGAAACTACATTTTTATTCGGCCACATCTTATGTGCTTTTTCTTGGAGCGTCGGTTTGTTTTTGTTTTTGTTTTGTTTGAATAAAATGGATCCTAGCATTCACCTTATGGGAGAGATACACGCTCCGCTGTAGCATATGGACAAGTATGTCCTTGGTTTCTACTCATAGTATTCATGGCGAAGTTTCTCCTTCGTTAAATTGTTATATGGTTGGAATTGGAAAATGATACATGTAGTAATTGCTATAATGTCTTGGGTAATGTGATACTTGGCAATTGTTGTGCTCATGTTTAAGCTCTTGCATCATATGCTTTGCACCCATTAATGAAGAAATACATAGAGCATGCTAAAATTTGGTTTGCATATTTGGTTTCTCTAAGGTCTAGATAATTTCTAGTATTGAGTTTGAACAACAAGGAAGACGGTGTAGAGTCTTATAATACTTTCAATATGTCTTTTATGTGAGTTTTTCTGTACCGTTCATCCTTGTGTTTGTTTCAAATAAGCCTTGCTAGCCTAAACCTTGTATCGAGAGGGAATACTTCTCATGCATCCAAAATACTTGAGCCAACCACTATGCCATTTGTGTCCACCATACCTACCTACTACATGGTATTTTCCAGCCATTCCAAAGTAAATTGCTTGAGTGCTACCTTTAAAATTCCATCATTCACCTTTGCAATATATAGCTCATGGGACAAATAGCTTAAAAACTATTGTGGTATTGAATATGTAATTATGCACTTTATCTCTTATTGAGTTGCTTGTTGTGCGATAACCATGTTTACTGGGGAACGCCATCAACTCATTGTTGAATTTCATGTGAGTTGCTATGCATGTTCGTCTTGTCTGAAGTAAGGGCGATCTACACTGAGTTGAATGGTTTGAGCATGCATATTGTGAGAGAAGAACATTGGGCCGCTAACTAAAGCCATGTTCCATGGTGGAAGTTTCAGTTTTGGACAAACATCCTCAAATCTCTAATGAGAAAAGAATTAATTGTTGTTGAATGCTTAAAGCATTAAAAGAGGAGTCCATTATCTCGTTGTCTATGTTGTCCCGGTATGGATGTCTAAGTTGAGAATAATCAAAAGCGAGAAATCCAAATGCGAGCTTTCTCCTTAGACCTTTGTACAGGGCGGCATAGAGGTACCCCTTTGTGATACTTGGTTAAAGCATATGTATTGCGGTGATAATCCGGGTAGTCCAAGCTAATTAGGACAAGGTGCGGGCACTATTAGTACACTATGCATGAGGCTTGCAACTTATAAGATATAATTTACATGATGCATATGCTTTATTACTACCGTTGACAAAATTGTTTCATGTTTTCAAAATCAAAGCTCTAGCACAAATATAGCAATCGATGCTTTTCCTCTATGAGGACCATTCTTTTACTTTCAATGTTGAGTCAGTTCACCTATTTCTCTCCACCTCAAGAAGCAAACACTTGTGTGAACTGTGCATTGATTCCTACATATTCGCTTATTGCACTTATTATATTACTCTATGTTGACAATATCCATGAGATATACATGTTACAAGTTGAAAGCAACCGCTGAAACTTAATCTTCTTTTGTGTTGCTTCAATACCTTTACTTTGAATTATTGCTTTATGAGTTAACTCTTATGCAAGACTTATTGATGCTTGTCTTGAAGTGCTATTCATGAAAAGTCTTTGCTTTATGATTCAGTTGTTTACCCATGTCATACACATTGTTTTGATCGCTGCATTCTCTACATATGCTTTACAAATAGTATGATCAAGTTTATGATGGCATGTCACTCCAGAAATTATCTTTGTTATCGTTTTACCTGCTCGGGACGAGCAGAACTAAGCTTGGGGATGCTGATACGTCTCCAACGTATCGATAATTTCTTGTGTTCCATGCCACATTATTGATGTTATCTACATGTTTTATGCACACTTTATGTCATATTCGTGCATTTTCTGGAACTAACCTATTAACAAGATGCCGAAGTGCCGATTGCTGTTTTCTAGCTGTTTTTGGTTTCAGAAATCCTAGTAAAGAAATATTCTCGGAATTGGACGAAATAAAAGCCCAGAGGCCTATTTTCTCACGAAGCTTCCAGAAGACCGAAGACGAGACGAAGAGGGGCCACGGGGTGGCCAAACCCTAGGCCGCGCGGCCCCCCTTGGCCGCGCCGGCCCGTGGTGTGGGCCCCCGTGCCGCCTCTCGACTTGCCCTTCCGCCTACAAATAGCCTCCGTGACGAAACCCCCAGTACCGAGAGCCACGATACGGAAAACATTACTGAGACGCCGTCGCCGCCGATCCCATCTCGGGGGATCCTGGAGATCGCCTCCGGCACCCTGCCGGAGAGGGGATTCATCTCCCGGAGGACTCTACGCCACCATGGTCGCCTCCGGTGTGATGTGTGAGTAGTCTACCCCTGGACTATGGGTCCATAGCAGTAGCTAGATGGTTGTCTTCTCCCCATTGTGCTATCATTGTCGGATCTTGTGAGCTGCCTATCATGATCAAGATCATCTATATGTAATTCTATATGTTGCGTTTGTTGGGATCCGATGAATAGAGAATACTTGTTATGTTGATTATCAAAGTTATGCTTATGTGTTGTTTATGATCTTGCATGCTCTCCGTTACTAGTAGATGCTCTGGCCAAGTAGATGCTTGTAACTCCAAGAGGGAGTACTTATGCTCGATAGTGGGTTCATGCCTGCATTGACACCAGGACGGTGACGAGAAAGTTCTAAGGTTGTGTTGTGCTGTTGCCACTAGGGATAAAACATTGATGCTATGTCTAAGGATGTAGTTGTTGATTACATTACGCACCATACTTAATGCAATTGTCCGTTGCTTTGCAACTTAATACTCGGAGGGGTTCGGATGATAACTCGAAGGTGGACTTTTTAGGCATAGATGCGGTTGGATGGCGGTCTATGTACTTTGTCGTAATGCCCAATTAAATCTCACTATACTCATCATGATATGTATGTGCATTGTCATGCTCTCTTTATTTGTCAATTGCCCAACTGTAATTTGTTCACCCAACATGCTTGTTCGTCTTATGGGAGAGACACCTCTAGTGAACTGTGGACCCCGGTCCAATTCTCTTTACTTGAAATACAATCTCTTGCAATACTTGTTCTACTCGTTTTCTCGCAAACAATCATCTTCCACACAATACGGTTAATCCTTTGTTACAGACAAGCCGGTGAGATTGACAACCTCACTTGTTTCGTTGGGGCAAAGTAGTTTGGTTGTGTTGTGCGGGTTCCACGTTGGCGCCGGAATCCCTGGTGTTGCGCCGCACTACATCCCGCCGCCATCAACCTTCAACGTGCTTCTTGGCTCCTCCTGGTTCGATAAACCTTGGTTTCTTTCTGAGGGAAAACTTGCTGCTGTGCGCATCATACCTTCCTCTTGGGGTTGCCCAACGAACGTGTGAAATACACGCCATCACTACCAGGAGGAGTCGATGGCCTTTGCTGCTCATGTGGACCGCTACCAAGAGGAGTCGGTGGCCTTTCCTGCTCATGTGGACATCTACGAGGAGTCGGTGGCCTTTGCAAAAGGACGATGTATTTCTTCCGCCATAGGGTGAAACCGTGCTTGACATCGGCAATTGTCCTCTCATTGTCACCTCTAGGAAAATAATCAAACTCCACTGTTTCAAAACCCGGAACAACTTCATCCACCCCGACAAGAACACATCCAGGTGGAATAGGCAAATGATGGTGCGTTGCTCCATCTTCATTTGGGTAAACATAGCCGATCGCCACCTTAACAGACGCGGTCCTGAATAACATCTATAGCTCGCAATCTGTCTTCTCCGTGACATAATCCACTTGGTAGCTTCCTCCACATCCGTCAAGATGCGTGGAACCCACACTGCTTCTTCGCTGAGATGGGGCGACATCGGCTTGAGGATCCTGTAGAAACATCGGCTGATCAGGTGCCCTCTGATTTTTCTCAAGCGCCTCCACCCTATTTAACAATTCCATTACAATGTCCGACTCCTTCTTCTTCTTTCCCGAACGGCTTCTATAAGTGTCAGCGCACTCCGGCCACGCTTCCTTCAGGGTCTGACCTGGGCAAGCTCGAACCCGTCCAACGTGTTCAGGATTCCCCAAAGCGAGTGTTAGCTCGTCATTCTCTCTATCGGGAATGTACTCTTCCTTTCTGACCTTTTCAATTGCATCTACAAGCTGCTTCGTGATTGCTTCAATTTTGTCCTTCCATTTCCCCTGCGCAACGATCTGCCCTGTCTTAGGGTCCAACCCTGCCCCATGTGCGAACAACCAGAACTTGGACAGGTCGGGCCAGTCCCATGTTTGTGGAGTGATTCCGTTTTCCATCAGTTCATTTTCAAACGATGTCCACTTCGGAATGGCAGTCTTGTAGCCACCTGACCTCAAATGATGGAAAAGTTTCTTCTTTGGAGCATTTTTCGTATTTGTGACCGATCGGGAGTTACTCATAAAGCAATAAGTTCAAAGTAAAGGTATTGAAGCAACACAAAGGAATATATAAGTTTCAGCGGTTGCTTTCAACTTCAACATGTATATCTCATGGATAATTGTCAACACAAAGCAATATAACAGGTGCAATAAGTAAACATGTAAGAATCAATGCACACAGTTGATACAAGTGTTTGCTTCTAAGATAGAAAGAATAGGCAAACTGACTCAACAATAAAGTAAAAGATAGGCCCTTCGCAGAGGGAAGCATTGATTACTATATTTGTGCTAGAGTTTTTCATTTTGAAAACAAGAAACAATTTTGTCAACGGTAGTAATAAAGCATATGAGTTATGTATAAGACATCTTATAAGTTGCAAGCATCATGCATAGTATACTAATAGTGCTCGCACCTTGTCCTAA
Source organism: Lolium rigidum (assembly GCF_022539505.1). Taxonomy (NCBI): domain Eukaryota; kingdom Viridiplantae; phylum Streptophyta; class Magnoliopsida; order Poales; family Poaceae; genus Lolium; species Lolium rigidum. Next base: position 60,682,371 of record NC_061513.1, on the reverse strand, counting down.
TTAGCTTGGGTTAACACGGATTATCATTGCATAGCATATGTTTCAACCAAGTGTCACAAAAGGGTACCTCTATGCCGCTCGTACAAAGGTCTAAGGAGAAAGCTCGCATTGGATTTCTCGCTTTTGATTATTCTCAACTTAGACATCCATACCGGGACAACATAGACAACGAGATAATGGACTCCTCTTTAATGCATAAGCATTCAACAACAGTTATTATTCTCATAAGAGATTGAGGATTAGCTGTCCACACTGAAACTTCCACCATGAATCATGGCTTTAGTTAGCTGCCCAATGTTCTTCTCTAGTATGCATACTCAAACCATTTGATTGTGAAAACCGCCCTTACTTTAGACAAGACGAACATGCATAGCAACTCACATGATATTCAACAAAGGTAAAAGAGTTGATGGCGTCCCCAGAAAACATGGTTACCGCTCAACAAGCAACTTACTAAGAAATAAGACACATAAGTACATATTCTTCACCACGATAGTTTTTAAGCTATTTTGTCCCATGAGCTATATATTGCAAAGGTAAAGAATGTAAATTTTAAAGGTAGCACTCAAGTAATTTACTTTGGAATGGCGGAGAAATACCATGTGGTAGGTAGGTATGGTGGACACAAATGGTATAGTTATTGGCTCAAAGATTTGGATGCACGAGAAGAATTCCTCTCAATACAAGGCTAGGCTAGCAAGGTTGTTTGAAGCAAACTCAAGTATAAAAGGTGCAGCAAAGCTCACATATGAATATATTGTAACTATTATAAGACTTTACATTGTCTCCTTGTTGTTCAAACACCTCAACCGAGAAAATATCTAGACTCTAGAGATCAATCATGCAAACCAAATTTTAACAAGCTCTATGTAGTTATTCATTAATGAGTACAAGGTACATGATGCAAGAGTTTAAACAAGATCTATATGAGCACAACAATTGCCAAGTATCACATTATTCAAAACATTTAACCATTTACCACATGCGGTATTTTCCGTTTCCAACCATATAACAATGAATGAAATAGTTCAACTTTCGCAATGAACATTAAAGATAAAGCTAAGAACATATGTGTTCATACGAAACAGCGGAGCGTGTCTCTCTCCTAAACAAAGAATGCTAGGATCCGATTTTATTCAAACAAAAACAAAAATAAAAACAAACAGGCGCTCCAAGTAAACCACATAAGATGTGACGGAATAAAAATATAGTTTCACTAGAGGAACCTGATAAGTTGTCGATGAAGAAGGGATGCCTTGGGCATCCCCAAGCTTAGACGCTTGAGTCTTCTTAAAATATGCAGGGATGTACCACGGGGGCATCCCCAAGCTTTGACTTTTCACTCTTCTTGATCATATTGTATCATCCTCCTCTCTTGACCCTTGAAAACTTCCTCCACACCAAACTCGAAACAAACTCATTAGAGGGTCAGTGCATAATTCATATATTCAGAGGTGACATAATCATTCTTAACACTTCTGGAAATTGCACAAAGCTACTGAAAGTTAATGGAACAAAGAAATCCATCAAACATAGCAAAACAGGCAATGCGAAATAAAAGGCAGAATCTGTCAAAACAGAACAGTCCGTAAAGACGAATTTTAAAGTGGCACCAGACTTGCTCAGATGAAAATACCCAAATTGAATGAAAGTTGCGTACATATCTGAGGATCACGCACGTAAATTGGCAGATTTTTTTGATTTTTCTACAGAGACTACTGCTCAAATTCGTGACAGCAAGAAATCTGTTCCTGCGCAGTAATCCAAATCTAGTATTGGCTTTACTATCAAAGACTTTACTTGGCACAACAATGCAATAAAATAAAGATAAGGAGAGGTTGCTACAGTAGTAAACAACTTCCAAGACTCAAATATAAAATAAAGTGCAGAAGTAAAATAATGGGTTGTTTCCCATAAGCGCTTTTCTTTAACGCCCTTCAGCTAGGCGCAGAAAGTGTGTATCAAGTGTTATCAAGAGATGAAGCATTAACATCAATAGCTCCCCCATCCGTAGTGGTACTAAGGGCTTTGTCAATTTTACGCCTATAATAATAATTTTTTTGGTTTAGGCACTTTAGAGACATACATAAACTTTTGCTCCTTACCCACATAAGCTTTCTCCTTAAACTTAAGAGAAGAAAAAGTTGAACCCAAGGTTCCCATAGCTTCTTCAAGTTCACTAATCCTATGGATTCGATTATCATGAGTAGCACAAGTTTCTAAAACAACAATTCTCTCATTAATTCCACCTAGATATTTATCAAGTTTATCAGTGCTATTAAGTAATATTCCCAATTTAGTCTCAATACTTGGAAGATCTTTCTCTATGGCCTCCAACTTTTTCATGACATCTTCAAGAGAGATTTCAATTTTAGCTTCATTAACAGGTGGTATTCCAACTAGACTCTCAATAATGCAACTAGCCTCTAAAGCAGGAGTGCCTAGGAAATTACCTCCCGCAAGAGTATCAAGAACATACCTATTCCAGCTAGAGATTTCAACATAAAAGTTCCTAAGTAGTATAATAGTGGAGTGTTTCTTAATGCACCTATGATGAGCATCGCTAATTCTATACCAAGCATCTTTAAAACTTTCTCCCCCTTGTTGCTTAAAGGAACGAACTTCAACTTCCGGATTACACATTTTTAGTAGTAGTAAATAAAGCAAACTAAATAAAGTAAATGCAAGTAACTAATTTTTTTGTGTTTTTCGATATAGAGAACAAGACAGTAAATAAAGTAAAACTAGCAACTAATTTTTTTGTGTTTTGTTTAAGTGCAGCAAACAAAGTAGTAAATAAAGTAAAGCAAAACAAAGCAAGACAAAAACAAAGTAAAGAGATTGGAAGTGGAGACTCCCCTTGCAGCGTGTCTTGATCTCCCCGGCAACGGCGCCAGAAAAATAGCTTGATGCGTGCAGTCGACACATCCGTTGGGAACCCCAAGAGGAAGGTGTGATGCGTACAGTAGCAAGTTTTCCCTCAGAAAGAAACCAAGGTTTATCGAACCAGGAGGAACTAGAAGCACGTTGAAGGTTGATGGCGGAGGAGTGTAGTGTGGCGCAACACCAGGGATTCCGGCGCCAACGTGGAACCTGCACAACACAATCACAGAACTTTGCCCCAACGTAACAGCGAGGTTGTCAATCTCACCGGCTTGCTGTAAACAAAGGATTAGATGTATAGTGTGGATGATGATGTTTGTTTGCGAAGAACAGTAAAAAACAATTGCAGTATATTGTATTTCAGATGTAAAGAATAGGACCGGGGTCCACAGTTCACTAGTGGTGTCTCTCCCATAAGATAGCAGATGTTGGGTGAATAAATTACAGTTGGGCAATCGACAAATAAAGAAGGCATAACAATGCACATACATATATCATGATGAGTACTATGCGATTTAATCAGGGCATTACGATAAAGTACATAGACCGCTATCCAGCATGCATCTATGCCTAAAAAGTCCACCTTCAGGTTATCATCCGAACCCCCTCCAGTATTAAGTTGTAAACAACAGACAATTGCATTAAGTATGGTGCGTAATGTAATCAACACAAATATCCTTAGACAAAGCATCAATTTTTTATCCCTAGTGGCAACAGCACATCCACAACCTTAGAACTTTCTATCACTGTCCCAGATTTAATGGAGGCATGAACCCACTATCGAGCATAAATACTCCCTCTTGGAGTCACAAGTATCAACTTGGCTAGAGCATCTACTAGCAACGGAGAGCATGCAAGAACATAAATAACATATATGATAGATTGATAATCAAGTTGACATAGTATTCAATATTCATCGGATCCCAACAAACACAACATGAAGGATTACAAATAGATGATCTTGATCATGATAGGCAGCTCACAAGATCTAACATGATAGCACAATGAGGAGAAGACGACCATCTAGCTACTGCTATGGACCCATAGTCCAGGGGTGAACTACTCACACATCGATCCGGAGGCGATCATGGTGATGAAGAGACTCCGGGAGATGATTCCCCTCTCCGGCAGGGTGCCGGAGGCGATCTCCTGAATCCCCGAGATGGGATTGGCGGCGGCGGCGTCTGCGGAAGGTTTTCCGTATCGTGGCTCTCGGTGCTGGGGGTTTCGCGACGGAGGCTTTAAGTAGGCGGAAGGGCGGAGTCGGGAGAGTCACGGGGGCCCCACACGCTAGGGCCGCGCGGGCCCCCCTTAGGCCGCGCCGCCCTAGTGTGGCGGCGCCCCGTGGCCCCACTTCGTCTCCCCTCCGGTCTTCTGGAAGCTTCGTGTAAAAATAGGCCCCTGGGCGTTGATTTCGTCCAATTCCGAGAATATTTCCTTACTAGGATTTCCGAAACCAAAAACAGCAGAAAACGACAATCGGCTCTTCGGCATCTCGTCAATAGGTTAGTGCCGAAAAATGCATAATAATGACATATAATGTGTATAAAACATGTGAGTATCATCATAAAAGTAGCATGGAACATAAGAAATTATAGATACGTTTGGGACGTATCATGCGCCTCGGAAAAATTTCCCTACAAGCCCGTGAAAGGCTCCATCTCCTCTAACAGTAATGGGGAAAGGGTTGGGAAATCTCCCGTGGCGCAGCTTCTCGAAGATGTCGTTGGTGCACACGCCCTACGGCATCTTCAGAAGCTGTGCCTCGGAAAACTTTCCCTGCAAACCCGTGAAAGGCTCCATCTCCTCTAACAGTAATTGGGAAAGGGTTGGGAAATCTCCCGTGGCGCAGCTTCTCGAAGATGTCGTTGGTGCACACGCCCTAAGGCATCTTCGAAAGCTGCGCCTCGGAAAAATTTCCTTGCAAGCCCGTGAAAGGTTCCATCTCCATTGTTAATATCTTACATACAGTAACATCATTACACAAAAGTGATTTCCATATTGAGATACACAAGTTATGATCCCTATCTAGCTACTCTTCTGAGTTTTCTTCGTGTGTTTCCCTTTCTTCTGATTGCGACGCAACCATGGACAAACTTCATTATTTAAGATGATGTTTGGGTCAGTTTTTACCTTGAAGGGTGGAATATCATCAAAATTATTAGAATCTTCTGACATGTCTGTCTTGTCCTCTACTCCCACGATGTTTCTTTTTCCTGAAAGAACTATGTAGCGCTTTGGCTCATCGTATGATGTGTCCTCTTGCCTTTCTTTTCTTTTTTTTCGGTTTGCTAGACATGTCCTTCACATAAAAAACCTGAGCCACTTCACTGGCTAGGACGAATGGTTCGGTGCCGTACCCTAGATTCTTGAGATCCACTGTAGTCATTCCGTAATGCGGGTCTACCTGAACCCCGTCTTTCAGGTTGAACCATTTGCACCGGAACAAAGGGACTTTGAAATTAGGTCCATAGTCAAGTTCCCATATCTCCTCTATGTACCCATAATATGTGACCTTCTTCCCATTGTCATCTGCTGCATCAATGCGGACACCACTGTTTTGGTTGGTGCTCTTTTTTATCTTGGGCGAACGTGTAAAATGTATTCCCATTAATCTCGTACCCTTGAAAAGTTGATATAGTCGAAGATGGTTGCTTGGCCAACAAGTATAGCTGCTCGTCATCAGTGACATTCATGTGACGTGTTTGCAACCAACCGCCGAAAGTATTCATGTGATCTCCATCAATCCAATCTTCACGTTGCTCCGGGTATTTAGAGCGTAAGATATCCTTGTGTTCCTCTTTTTAAGGAGCCACCAAGATGGAATTATGTAGAACTGTGTAGTGTGCTTGAGTGAAAGAATTTCCGTCCATACACATTGTTGTCTTTCCTAGCGTGCCTTTTCCACGCAGTCTCCCCTCATAGCGCGATTCAGGAACACCGATCTGCTTAAGGTCAGGAATAAAGTCAACACAAAACTCAATGACCTCCTCTGTTCCATAGCCCTTGGATATGCTTCCTTCTAGCCTATCACGGTTATGAACGTACTTCTTTAAGACTCCCATGAATCTCTCAAAGGGGAACATGTTGTGTAGAAATACAGGACCAAGAACGCCAATCTCTTCGACCAGGTGAACTAGGAGATGTGTCATAATATTGAAGAAGGATGGTGGGAACACCAACTCGAAGCTGACTAGACATTGCACCACATCCTTCTGTAAATTTTGTAGAGTTAGTGGATTGATCACCTTTTGAGAAATTGCATTGAGGAACGCACATAGCTTCACAATGGGTACTCGAACATTTTCCGGCAGAAGCCCCCTCAATGCAACCGGAAGTAATTGTGTCATAATCACGTGGCAGTCATGAGACTTTAGGTTTTGAAATTTTTTCTCTGACATGTTTATTATTCCCTTTATATTCGACGAGAAGCCAGACGGGACCTTGATGCTACTCAGGACTTCAAAAAATATCTCCTTCTCTTCTTTGGTAAGAGCGTAGCTGGCAGGACCTTGATACTTCTCTGAATTCAGGTTGTTTCCTTCGTGGATACTTTCCTGGTCCTTCCGTGCATCCGGTGTATCTTTTGTCTTTCCATAAACGCCCAAGAATTTTAGCAGGTTCACGCAAAGATTTTTCATCACGTGCATCACGTTGATTGCAGAGTGAACCTCTAGGAATTTCCAGTAGGGTAGCTCCCAAAATATAGACTTCTTCTTCCACATGGGTACGTGTCCGTCAACATCATGCGAAACAGATTGTCCGCCAGGACCCTTTCCAAAGATCACTTTTAAATCCTTGACCATATCATATATAGCATCCCCAGTAGGGCGAGTAGGCTTCGTTCGGTTATCTGCCTCACTTCCGAAATGTTTTCCTCTCTTTCTTACGTGATGTTGTTTTGGAAGAAATTGACGATGCCCCAGGTACACATTCTTGTTTCCCAAATATATACTGTTAGTCTCACCTAAACAGTGTGTGCATGCATTGTATCCCTTGTTTGACTGCCCTGAAATGTTACTAAGAGCAGGCCAATCATTGATGGTTACAAACAACAACGCTCGTAAGTTAAATTTCTTTTGTTCGTGTTCATCCCACACAGGTACACCTTCTTCACGCCACAACTGTAAAAGTTCTTCAACCAATGGCCTCAGGTATACATCAATATCGTTGTCGGGTTGCCTCGGGCCCTGGATGAGCACTGGCATCATAATGAACTTCCGCTTCATGCACAACCAAGGAGGAAGGTTATAGATACATAGAGTCACTGGCCAGGTGCTATGACTGGAGCTCTGCTCCCCGAAAGGATTAAAGCCATCTGTACTTAGACCAAATCTTAAGTTCCTTGCGTTATCTGAAAATAACTTGAACTCTCTGTCGATTTTTCTCCACTGCGACCCGTCAGCGGGGTGTCTCAGCATCACATCTTTCTTACGGTCCTCTTTGTGCCATCGCAACAACTTGGCATGCTCTTTCTTTTGGAACAAACGTTTCAACCGTGGTATTATAGGAGCATACCACATCACCTTCGCGAGAACCCTCTTCCACGGGGTTGGACTCGCCCTCAACATCGCCGAGGTCATCTCGCCCGATCTTATACCTCAATGCACTACATACCGGGCATGCATTCAAATTCTCGTACTCCTTGCGGTAGAGGATGCAGTCATTGATGCATGCATGTATCTTCTGCACCTCTAATCCTAGAGGCCAGACAACCTTCTTTGCTTCGTACGTACTAGAGGGCAATACGATCTCCCCTGGAAGCATCTTCTTTATTATTTTCAGCAATTTTTCAAATCACTTGTCAGAAGTACCATTCTCTGCCTTCCATTGCAGCAATTCCAGCGTGGTACCCAACTTTTTCTGGCCATCTTCGCAATTTGGGTACAACAGTTTGTTGTGATCCTCTAACATTTTCTACAACTTCAACCTCTCTTTTTCACTTCCGCAGTTTATCTTCGCATCAAGAATGGCCCGACCCAAATCGTCATCGGGGTCATCAAATATCGGCTCATCAAAAATGGGCTCTTCTTCAGCTTCGTCTTCCCCCATTCTACTATCACCGTCTTCAGTGAACATAGGATAGTTGTCACTATCCTCTTCTTTTTTGTTGTCTTCCAATATAACCCCTCTTTCTCCATGCTTGGTCCAACATTTATAGCTAGGCATGAAACCGTTCTCCAGCAGGTGGACGTGAATGGTCTTTGAGGTAGAGTAATCCTTCATATTCTTACAGGAACTACATGGACAATAGAAGAAACCATTCGACCGCCTGTTTGCCTGAGCCACGTTGAGAAAATAATGCATGCCATTAATGAACTCGGGATGGCACCGGTCACCGTACATCCATTGTCGCTCATCTGCATTATATATGTATATCAAAAATCATTAATTACACAACATCATGGATATATGAGTGACCAACTTAATCAATATTCAAGTTCATCACATAAAACTAAGTTTTTGTATAAAAAAGAAGAGGCTCACCGAGGTGGTACGGTGCCGGCTAGGGGACGACGCTGGCGATCGACGGCGGGGAGGACGGGGATGATACTAAAACCTACAAAACATACTTTAATTTGAGCTCAAATTGCATATAAAAAATAAAATCCCTAACTTAGTCATTTCATCGAACACCTTGCTAGCACTAGAAAAATAATACGAGTTAAACTAGCAAAGAAATGAGCTAAATTAGGAACGCCGGAAGAAATGATGATATTGCTAACCCTTGGATATATGTATGTCGTTAATCTTGTTAAAATAGTGGAGAAAAATGAAGATTTGTTGGAGTGTGAGGGGTGCAAAATATTTAGAAATGTGAGAGAGAGAAGGAGAAGGGAAATGAGAAAGGGTCGGGCGCGCCCTGAAGAAATAGGCAGGGACCCTTTAGTACAGGTTCCTTAGATGAACCGGTACTAAAGGTCCAGCCCTGGCCCCACCTCCGCCTGGAAACTGGGCTCAAACCCTTTCATACAGGTTCGTAACACGAACCGTTATAAAAGGCCCTCAATGAACCGGTATATATGTTCCTCGCCCGCACGGCAGAAGAACCGGTACTAATGCCCCCTTTAGTACCGGTTCGTAAGGGAACCGGTACTAAAGGCTTAGATGGATGCCCATTTTCTACTAGTGACAGTTACCATTGCTGCTTGAGTGCTGGGTATGTTTTGTGAGGGAGTGCTGCTCCTGAAAGAAAATGATAGTTTTGTCAGAGAAAAAATAGCAGCAGCATTTCCGACGACGCGCATGAAAGTCCGGAGGCTCTGTGCAGGATTCCAGAACTTGGGCCTCTTGTAGTGTCTCTCCTTCCAATTAGCTACCTAGGTATTCCGATTCATCATCAGGGACTTACTCTAGCCTAATGGAAAATGGTCGAGAAAAGGTTGCAGAAAAGACTAAGCAGTTGGAAAGGAAAGTTACTATCTCTTGGTGGAAGATTGGTACTCATAAATTCAGTCAAATATGGTATTGTATATGATTTCATTCTTCCAGTTGCCGAAAGGAATTCTTCATAGAATGGATTACCTCCGATCAAGATTTTTCTGGCAAGGAGATAGTGAGAAGAAAAAATATCGGTTGACAAAATGGAGTGTTGCATGCCGCCCCAAAGATCAAGGTGGACTTGGTATCGACGATCTAGAGATTAAGAACCAGGCCCTACTAGGTAAATGGTTGAGTAGGTTCTTAACCGAGGATGGGGTCTGGCAAAGCTTGTTGAGGAGGAAGTATGTAGGCTCGAAAGAGTTTTCTCAGGTTTCTTGGAAACCCGGAGATTCACATTAGGGTCTTTCCGCACGGGTCTTTCTCCATTAGGGATGGGTCGGAAATTCATTTATGGGAGGATAAGTGGTTGGGGATAACCACTCCGGGAACAGTATCCAACTTTATATATGAGCATCCGTTATAAGGATGTAACCCTTCAGAGGGTGATGGAAACCTCTCCACCATCTATGACCTTCAGACGTAATGTAGTCGGTCTCCGTTTAACCAACTGGAACGAACTGCTACAGAGATTAGCTTCAATCCAACTGATCCAAGGAAAAGATCTATTCCGCTGGGAACTTATCAAAAGTGGTAAATTCTCAGTAAGATCCATGTATGAAGCTTTAGTTCAACCTATTCAACCGGTTTATAATAATAAAATGATTTGGAAGCTGAGGGTACCAGTAAAGACGAAGGTCTTTGCTTGGTACCTACGCCGTGGTGTTATCCTCATCAAAGATAACCTTGCAAAAAGGAACTGGCATGGATGTAAGAGATGTGTTTTTTGTCACGAAGACGAGATAATTAAACACCTTTTCTTCCAGTGCCAGTTTGCTAAAGCTATATGGTCAATCATTTAGATAGGATCTAGCTTATACCCTCCCCGTATCGTTGCAAACATTTTCGACAATTGGCTAAATGTGATAGATGTTTGGTTTAGGAGCCTTATCAGGGTGGGAGCGTTAGCCGTTATATGGTCGCTATGGCTATGCAGAAATGATAAGGTTTTCAATGACAGAAATTCTTGTCTTATGCAGGTAATTTACCGATCTATGGCTACGCTCCGTTTATGGTCGCCACTTGAGCGCTTGGAGGACCGCGACCTCTTTACGGAGGTGTCTACACGATTGGATAATTCGGCCAAGGAGTTTACTATCCAACATGGATGGCTGCATAGTCTGAGGATAACGACTCCTTCACCATGATTTGTTTGCCTGTTATGAGAACTCTACTTGTAGTTGAATTTTTACGTCAAACTTTGAAGTAATAAAGCGTCCTTTCTCGAAAGAAAAAAAATGAATGCAGACATACATGAGATGTGAGCATTGGGCATCAATTATTGATGCTAACCCCATATCGTATGCACACGGAAGTAGTAGAATAAAGTGTAGTTCCATCTTTTAGGATGACATATCATGCTAAATATGAACACCACACACAGAAAATCTCTAAATGTTAAATATTATAGGCAAACTCTATATAGCAGCCGGCTGATACTACAGCCGGTCTGTCCGCTCCCTCGCCGTTCCATCAGTTTTCGGGTCGCGTTCCCTCAGTTTGATCACGTTGTGCGCGGATCGCCGAGCTTGACCTCACAGCAAAGTGCAGACCACCCGTCCAACTCATCCCGTGCACGTCTTCATCGCGCGTGCCACCAGATTTGTTGCAGGTACATGCCCAGCCAGCTCCTCTTTTAACCTTTTCTAGTTAGCTAGCTAGCTCTTCTTTTTTTCTTCTTCTCTGGGTAGCTACCTAGCTCCTATACGTTGCATGTGCAGCAATTTGAAGGGTTCCAGTCACCTATAGGCTTACAAAGTTGCTACCCTGCCGCTGCTGCGAACTGTGGCCGGAGCCCCAGCCGCCGCATCCCTGTCGGCCCACTAGGCTGCACCCTTCGGCATCCGTTCTACCGCTGCGAGCTCGTGCCCCGGCCGCCACGTCCCTTCCCGCTGTTGTGCGCTCCCACCGCGAGCTGCCCTGCCTCGGCAGTGGTGAGCTGGCCGCCGCCTCGCGTACCGACGGCCATGACCGGTCTCCAACGGCGAGTCCAGGAACTATTTGCAGGGAAGGCTGAAAGTTGACGACGACTGACTAAACGGCTACTTCCGTAGAAAATAAGCCAATATATGGGAGATAAAATTATTTTAAGACAAAATACCACAAATTTTCATATTAAAAGCATATAAATCACACACTAATACATCCAGTAGTAGAGAGTAGAGAAGCAACAACAAAAGGACAAAGTGAACTCTCTAATAAAACTAGTAAACATACATGTACCTCTAAGAAATCACATCATACTCGCGCAGCACATGTCCTCTACAATCCCTCAATTTCTGAAACTGTATAATGATCTGATCATCATGAATGCTTCTAAATATCTCTTTCTCACAGTAGCACACCACTAAATCATTTAGCCATTCATCAGACACCTTAATGAGCAAATCTGTTTTAATAATCTCCATTGCTAAAAATATGCGTTCAACTGATGCAGTTGCCACGGAAAGAATGAGAGCCAACTCAATAAGACGATACACCAATAGGAAATATGTGTGTTTTGTTGTTTGAACCATCAACAGAGCAAGTGTGGACAGATTTTGACATCCATTAAATTCTTCACTTCTCCTAATGTTCATAAGAAATCTTGGGAGGTCAATTCTTAGCAACAACCTGTCCACTTCTGTGAAGTCCGCAGCATAAATTTCAGCAAGCCGAATAAGTTTCTCAACATTAAACTTTGAGAAGTTGTTTGCTGGACTAAGACATGCCATACAATCAAGTAACTTGGTGGAAACTTCATTGAATCGATGATTCATTTCAGAGTTGCATCAATGGCAACATTGAATATGCTAACCTTGTAATAGTGGAGTCGAGTCGTACTGTTCTTGGTGGTGTGAACAGTTTGACCCAAAGCTCCAACATGATCATCCATATTTGGCACTTCAATATCACGTGTCTCACAAAAGCTCTTGGCTTGGCTGAATAAAGAATCCAACCCATTGTCCCTCATCCCTTGCAAACTTTCTTTCACATCCAAGACCAAACGCATGACTTCAACAATATTTTAATTCTTCCTTTGCAAAGCTAGTGAGAGCTTATTTGTGGTGTATAATAGCTAAGGATGCTCACATGCTTTCTCTTCATTTTAACAAATCTGAAAATATATTACACATAGATAAATTAACTGGAGCTAGCTAGTACATAATTACAAATTTGAAATAGAGAGATAGCAAAATAATATGATGATTGGACATTGGAGGACAAATACCACCGAGCTCACTGGCAGGCCGGCTCTCCTATCTCTGGTGCACAGAGATTCTGGCAGGCCGGCGCGCTGCTCAGAGCCTCAGCCCCCGCCCAAACCTCGCCGGACGCCGGCTGCCGCTCCCGCTACCGCTAGCAAACCGGTAGGGTTTGGCCTTTGGCGGCTGCCGGCTGGGTGCGTTCGCCGGCCGTGCGTCGCCTTCTGGCCTTCTGGGTGCGGGCGTGTGGCGCTCCGCCGGACCCTAGCCCCTCGTCTGTCACCGGCTCGCCACCTCGCTGGTCGTGGTCGCCGCCCGCCAGCCCGCCGCCTCGCCTCCGTCTCTGCCTCTCCTTCGATACGATGTTGTTGCTGTGTGGTTGTGGCTGTGTGCGAGTTGGGCTTATGCCTAGAATACTCAACTGCTAGTGGGCCTCCTTTGGAAGATTACTAGTAGTATTTTTTTTTTTACATTTTTGAAGGGCAGGCTTTAGCCTGTTTAAGCATGCTTGCTGGCCTCGCCTTTGCCGGTCTCCACTGCATGCTATGGGATAGAACACTGGCGTCCTCACCGGAAACTTCACCATCGCCGATGGATTTGTTGGCTGGCGATTTCAAATCGGGCATGATGGTGTCTCCATGTATTTTGGTATAGAAAGATTTGCACCTGTGTTACATATGTTATTGTGTAATGTTGAATACATTAGATACACATATTGGATTTATTGTAGAGAAATGTTGTATAACAATGTCCTATTTTCTAAAACATTTCCTACCCGCAAAGAAAATGTTACATTCGGGATTTTTTGTACCATTGTCAAAAAAATTGTACCATTATTTTGATTCAAAATGAAAAATATTGGAGACAGATGTTATGGGACTATCTATTTGGCATTCGAGTGTTTTCTTTTTAGACATCACTCAAATTTCCTGCACCAATAAGCAAGCGCTAGCTGTTCGTGGTCCCTGCGGCAAAAAATCCAGAAAAGTGGGCGTGTTTGGCTTGTACCGGTTCGTTCCCTGACAGCTTTTGACCAAAAAAAAATAACAACTCCCGCCCGTTGCGTTGCAAAGTTGTCCTGAGATGACAGAGAATGGCACCACAGCTTCTAATGTCCAAACAGAAACCATGGAACTATGCTCAACTTAATTTCCATCTGACAAAGAAAAAGATAAGATTTCTCCTTGAGTGAATAGAAACGGATCAACATTTGCACAAAGAAAACTGAGAAACTAACTAGCTGAAGACGTGGGGCATAGACAAAACCAATCATAGGCAAAATGTAGGCATTTATACTTCAATGTCAGCGAAAACATTGTGTAAAATGTAAAATAACACCCTTTATAGGCCCTTGTACAAAGCGAACTATCCGTTACACCAAACCAGCAACTTCTAACTCACCCATGCATTCAAAGGACAAGTCCTCAAAAGGCTATATAAGAGACAGACACTATATGGTATCAACATCCCAGACTAAGCAAATTCAGCGATAACAATCCACACGCAGTATCACACCTAGTCCAACAAAATTAATCAAAAGTGATTCAAGTTATGCCTACAAACAAACAAGAGGGGACCTAGCCCACCATCAACATAAGGAGGAAACCAGTACCATGGTTTATTTCCAAACAAAATAATTAAAGTTTCTCTTTCTGAAAAAAATGCCTAACTTGACTGTGAAAGAAACAAACATTATTTAAAGGTGGACATATTGGTAAATCAATTAAACTGATATTATTCTGCTAGAAAGCAGTCATGAACTATATTTTGCACTCTCTGGTATCACACTATCAAAAAGAAAACACACTACCTTTAGAACTTGCTGAAACTTGCTACTAGCTTAAATGTTCTCATACAACTGAGCCATAAAAACGTGACAGGAAAATAACTAACTAGTACCTATGTTTTTCCGACTATCTTCCAAAAATTAGACCCTTCGCAAATGTATGTACCCCTGCATTTAGAAGAAGACAAAAAAATAGTTGACATGCCTTACATATAGTGTGCATGCTACTTACTTACATCTTTTCTAAATATGTATATATGTCCAAATTCAAGTGTCTAACAAGCACTTACAATTTGCTATATGCACATATAGTCAGCAGCTTTGAAATTTTGTATTTGAAGACAAATTAGTAAGGTAATACACTGCTAAAAATACAAAATAAATTTAATGTGCCTAAAATTGTACAGACAGTACACACAGTTAATGCAAGACGTGATTTGTCTTGGCAGTCAAGAGTACACACAGTTAACTGCATATACAATGCATATACACTGTATATGCATCCTATATACATTGCATATGCAAGCACTTGGTTCGCCCCCTTAGTCGTACTCTCTCGACCAGGTCATCATAAGAAATGAGAGAAAAGGAGGGACACAATTTCTATCCCTAGCCTTCTTAATTGAGAGGAGGGACACAATGCATATAGAATGATACTAAGAAACCAGAGAAACTGAGGAAAAGAAACTCATAAAAATGATACTAAGAAAATGAAGATGAAAAAATGCATATACAATGCATATGCACTGTAATATACATTGCATATACATAATGCATATACTGCATTGCCACAATGCATATGCACTGGATATACACTGCATATGCACTGGATATACACAAAGAACACTACTAACTTCTAACAAACAAGCTTCCAATCATTCAAAATCATCAAAAAAAAAAGCCAACAGATTCTGCATTTTGAACAACCAGAATATGCATTGAGCATATACAGCTATTTAAAAACTAAAAAAGAGAAAGAATATGCATATACCCTGGAGGCTTGAGGACTTGCTAATATAAACAATGCACCTATGATGTATATACGTTGGAGATATACAAATGCTTCTACGACATATACACTTGCATATACACTGCATTTACATATAAAAACAGACAGTATATACATCCGGAAAAAAATCAATGACAATCCACGCCCTTGGATGCTTGATGCCCCTGCATTACATTGCATATACAGTGGACTTGCTGGTATATACAATGCATCTACGATTGTATATAAACTCTATTTACTTGCATATACCACTGCATTTACATATATAAAACAGACACTATATGCTAACAGAGAGGCAATCCCACATAACCTACATTGTATATACATTGGACTTTCTGATATATACAATGCATCTACGATTGTATATATCATATAAAACAGATACACTGCATATACACTGGATTTACATATAAAACAGATAGTACATGCATCCAAAAAAAAAAATCAATAAGCTAGTAAGTAACAGAGAGGTGATCCATGCTAATATATCAGCAAGTACAATCCACTAAGAACACAAAAACAATTCTGCATTTTAGACATGTGCAATAAATAAAAATAATGCATGAGACTGCATTCCCCAATGAATAACACCTAAATAACCCCCTCACAAATTTCCTCACTGTATATTATTATCCACCTCCATATCAATCACGTTCTCTGGCAGTGTCACAGCTTCGTATCTGCAGCAAGCGGCAGTTTTAAGTAAAAATGGCACACTGATTTCTTAATCTTACGATATATCATTCTCTAACCCACCATTTTGTACCCATTGTATGGAAGATCTAACAAAGAGAGGGTCAAACACTTGAAACCACTCAATGGAAATGGTACAGTAGAAAGAGATTACATAGCGCATATGGAGTGCTAACCAACTCTAAATGGTGAAGGAAAAGGTGCACAGTGACATGAGTGTCTGTCCTTTGAACATGACAGAATGTGAAGAAATGTTAACATTTTTCAAAGGTGATAAAATCCACTCTGAATATAGCGTTATTTCCCAAGTACCACACTTCCCTCGGAATCTCGGATCTGCTACAGTTACATCGTCTAGTCTCAAGAAATCAATTGATACTTAAGAAATCAAACACGAACAGATACCAAAAATAATAAGTGAGCACTGAACACCCCAAAACTAATTTATTTCTCCCTGTGCCAGCCAGCCACCCCGCTATTAAAATTGTTAAGCTAGAAAATGGACAAACTGGTTCCTAAAAAAATGGAGTATAAAATGTAAGAAGACTTCCATAAAATACACAGCACACACATGCACACACGCGCGCGCACACACACAGCCACGTTGGCCCGAAGAACCACCTTGCAACCTGGAGCTGATTAAAAATAACTAAACGAGACATCAAAATATGCAAATGCAGCATCAGCACCTAGAAACCCAAATAGCCCTCCTCCTTGACCCAGATTTCAACCCATGAATTTGATCAAATAATAGGATGATTAATACAGGAGCAAGAAAATCATACGAAGAGTCATATGAATATCTGCTGCCCCACAAACACAAGAACAGAGTCATGTTACAGCAAGAACCAACGGCTAGCATTGTGCATCTCATTTACATTTTGCAGCATGTAGCAATCAGTGATGTGGGACTATCGGGAAACTGTTAGCAAACTGAAAACACCACAATGTAGTATCACTGCAAGCTCATCGTAAAATCAGTAGTGCACAATGCAGCACTCAAGCTAAAGCGGAGAGACTGACAGTGTTATCAAGTCTTGAAGAAATTTCATAAGCACAGAAATTTCAGTTTTCCATGCGAGCATCTTGGCACCTCGCAATAGCCTCTAATCAAAACTATCAGACTAACACCACACGGTCTAAGCACACAAAGAGAACTCTATTTCCAGGGGAGAAATGGACGCAAACTTTCGGTTCTCACCACACACGGCCGAGACATCGATCAACTCAAATTTAAATGCAAATAAGAACAACCAGTGATTTGGCAACATCAGGGAACTTGCAAGGAAAAGCTATAGTGCACTACCGTTTGTTTTGTTGATTATTATGCCAGTCGGTAGGCCAAGGTCGCGCCCCTGTACAAACAACACCAGCATCAAAAAGCCGAAACCCACCTCCACCGCGCTAAGGTACAAACACCACAGGGAGCAAAAAGGTGACACACAAATGCATATACATCTCCATACCCCCTGGATATTGGGAAATTTGCATCTCTCCATATTGTAGAAAATACATTAAAATCATGCTTGCAAAGGATATATCTACATATAGCCAATATTATTCCAAAGCCCCCCCCCCCCACCCCCATAGAATACTTCTGTGTATATACCATATACCTCTATACATACATTGCATATACATCTATAGATAGTCGTCATTTACTGATTTACATCGTCCAGAAAGCGACAGTAAGAACCGGTGTACTCATCATTTGGCACCCCTCTGCTATATGCTTTAGAGATAAAAAACTAGACACATTGCAACACAAAGTATCTATTCAGTCACGCATAATAATCAAGCAGAGCACAAACTAGCAGTAGTATCTTCTTCATCATCAATAATCAAAAAAGCCAGAAACCAAGGTGCTATGCAGAACTGATGCAAAAACAGTTTAAACACTTCCTGCACCTCATGGGACTGCTTCATGCTACTAAATTACTCTCCAAAACATACACATACTGCATCCACGGCTAATGGATTTCATCCGAACATGAACAATCAGAAGCGTCCACGGGAAACCCCTATACTGCACACGAAACACCACAGAGCAAAAACATCTAAACCTACCCACGAATCTCCTGCAAACTATCTCCGATTCCTGGTACTGAAATCACCTCGTCATGAACCAAAACAACAAATCCACGAAAAATCCGCCGACGAAAATCTGGCCACCCACATCACCAAACACCTAGATGGCTAGAAAATGGTACACGCAGGTCGCCTACCACTCACTGCATTCATCGTCGACGACCAGCAACAGAAGAACAGCGAGGGATTTGGGGTCGTCGCTTACCTTGAGGACGAGCTCGAGTACAACAATGGAGATGCCGCCCAGGCCCGAGGCCCCCAGCCCCCCCTCCCACCCGCAGGTTGCGGAAGGGCGCAGCGAACTGCGCTCGACCGCGGCGGACGGGATCGTGTCCGACCACGGCGGCGATTTCGCCCCTTCCGCGCCGCTCTCTCCCCTTCCCCGCCGCTGCTCTGATACTTTGCGTTCCACTCAACGAGGGATTTGGGTCGGAATGAGGAAAAGGAGAAAAGCCCGTTGAAGCCAGTGTGGGGCCCACCGATAAAAAAAAACGGTGGAAACAAGAAAACCAGGAAAAAGAAAAAAACCATGCACAAAACCGGTCAACCATGGGTGAGCCAAAACATGACTTTTGCCGGGTGAAAATTACACGTTAGAAAATTCGAGTGATGGCGAATTAGAAAACAACCGAGTGATAAACAGCAAAAGTGTTACATAGAACCATTTTTGTACCACGATTGGACGCGCGGAATTCACTCGGTTAAGGTTATCTGATGGTCCAGACGGTGGCTGATGGCTGGCCTTTTTACAGCTGGCTGATGCCTAGCACTAGCCAATATTATAAGATTCCTATTGATAATGGGATGAGAAAAATAATGTACCGTTCTACTTTAAGATGACATTAGTACTATATAAGCGAATTCTGATATGGCTTTTCTAATTTAGGATTAGATCTTTGGGGTTCCAGTGAAGTTTGTTCTTGCTCCTGTGTAATAGGAAATCCGACTATATGGGAAATCTCAAACTCAGTAAAGAATTTCAGTGTAGCATTAACTATCAACACACAGTTGATCTCCGCTGTTTTTCACACACTAAAAATTCATCGAAAGAAATAATCTCCAAAAGCATAGTTTTTGATAAATCATACAAATGAATACTAAATAGACCAGAATCACAACATTTCGTATCAAGCTTTGGCATGGAGCGAAAAATAACTATTCCAGTGCCAGAACTGAAAAGAAAATATATACCCACGTATGATATCATTGCATTTGCCTATATAGTTTACAGATATTTTCTATCTAATCAATCAGCTTTTCCATAACAAGTGTTCCACAGCTGATTTTTAGAAATCTACGCGCGGGTGAACCAAACCCAACCCTAAGTAGTACAAGCTGCGTACAACTGGACGACTGGACAGGACATCATATCCTCGTAACTACTGTTGGAGGGGAGAGACAGGCGAAACGTGCGGTAAGTTGTCGCCATGGCATGCGCCTCCTCGGCGTGCCTCTCCGCCGATGCGGTCTTGCTCTGTAGAGCCATGGCTACGGCCTCCTCGCCGGGCCTCGACGCGAACTCCGCCGCGCCCTTCCCGAGCCTCCCCGCCAGCTCGGTCATCTCTGCCATCATCACCTCGGCGGCGTATTCCCCGATCGCCGTCGCTGCCGCTGCCGCAAACGCCTGTTCGTGCGTGGGAGCCGCCACGGCGCCCATGGCCAGGGCCATGTTACGAGACGCCTGCTGGATCGCCCGCGCCTCCTCCGGATCGACCACGTCCTCATCCGTCGCCGCCATCCTCCTCAGGTCGTCTTCCTGCATGAGCCGCGCGGCGTCCACTGTGGCCATAACCCCGGCACGCACCACCTCCACCGAGGCGGCCTTGCTCAGCAGCGCCGCCACGAGCGCCTCCTCGCCGGGCCTCGAGGCGAAGGACGCCGCGCCACTTCGAAGTTCCTCCACCATGTCGTCCATGCACTCCACAGCCGACAGGAGGGGGAGCTCGGCCCTCGCTGCCGTGGCCACCTGCTCGGGGGACGGAATCTTACCCTCTTCCACCGCCAGCGTATCGTGCAAGGCTCTGAATAGCTCTGCGTCAGCCTCGTCGATGAGGTCATCCGCTGCTGCCATCGACCTCAGCTTCGCCTCGTGAACGTCCATGCCGTCCACTCAACGGACGAATAGAGGGCGACGTCAGCGGTCAGCCTCGTCGACGTCCTGGTGCTTGCCTTGCCAGGAAGAACCCTAGCAATTCGCGCTCTCTATCGATGATGAAACTCGATGAGCGTCCCCAACCGGCAACCCTTCCTTTTAAATAGACCTGATCCACCGTAACATACGCGCTTAGGTCGTTTCAGGGTTGGACTCCGAGTTCGAGTTGAATCGGGAGCGCGCGGGAACCGACACCGAGGAGGAAGGCGCGTTTCAGTATACTAGTTCTGTATATATTGCAATTTTATTTTCTTTGACACTTTTTCCATTATTGGATTCAGGAGTAGAATCTTCACAATTAACTCATATAAGCCTTACTTATAGTGAAAGCTATAGAAAAACTGCAAAAAGAGGCCGAGCTACATGTAGCCTTTTATTTTTCAAAAATTCGAAAATCATAGTTTTAAGTTTTAGAAAAATCTGAAGAAAAAATTCCTGAATGTAGACAATGATGAAATCTAGAAACATGCAAAATCTCAATGTAAAGTTCTTTGTATCGTAGACTACACAAAAATGACAAAATCTGACAGGTTTTATAGTTTTAAAATGTGCACTATTCACTATTCTCAGATCCACGCATTTTTCATTTTTGTGTAGCCTAAATTACTAAGAATTTCACATTTGAGATTTTGCATGTTTATTAAGTCCATCATTGGCTACATCCATGATTTTTTTCAGAATTTTTTAGAACTTAAAAATATAATTTTTGAATATTTGAAAATAAAGAGCTACATGTAGCTCCGCTTTCATTTGTCCACTCTTACATATGCAATGCCAACTAAGCATTTTGGTTACATGACAAGTTATTAGTTTGAAAGAACAGGGAGTTGTAGTAACTAGTTCTGTTACCATCACATCACATATTTTAAGACAACATGAGTCTAGAACTTAATTAATATCAGCCACCCTACAACATATATATATTACTACCCACTATAGATGTACTGACATAGATTAATGGGATTTCTATTTTGAGCCATTGGTTCCTTAGTGTACTTAGTTTCCTCCAGGCTCTAATCTTTTACTTACTTTTGCTTAAACTCTTGTCTGAAACTCTCACAAAGAGCTTGAACGGCGGTTGTCGTCAGGTTGACCATTATGCTGACTTATGGGACCGCATCGTGTGGGGCCGCGTAGGGCCGGGAGGTGCGCACGAGTAGGTTCTGTCTCTCTCGCCCAAATTAGCAGTTTTCAGTGCTCCTTTTTTTCTCTCTCCCTAGAAAAGCTTTCTATCTATCTCTCGCTTATGTCATTCGTTCTATTTTGCCTAAATTGGTAGCAAGTCTAGCGTATTATTTTTCTGTCTTTCTTAGAGCATCTTCGGCGTCCCCCAAAGCATCCCCCCATGGGATTTGGGACGCGTCGGACAAAATTTCGTTCCCAGCCGCGCGTCCCAAAGCCACCTTCTGTCCGGCGCGGCCAAATACGGTGTCCGGCGCTCCGAGCCTGTCCCAGTTACACAAGGGACGCTCCGGGCACGCCGAACACAACGAAAAGCGAGGCGGGCTCCCACCTGTCGACGACCACTTCCATAACGGTATGTTCGTGCCTTCTATTTCTCGTTGCGCCTTCCCTCCTGCGCCTCCCACCCCTCCGCCGCCGCTCGATTTGCCGGTCGTTTCGACGGTAGATCTCGTCTGAGTCGGGCACCGTCGTCGCGGCTTGCTCTCTCGCTGGCCTTTTCCCGCCGCCGCTTCGCCAGCGCGTCCTAGAACGCGGCGTCAAATGCGCCCCATCTCCGCGCATATAAGGTCTTCGACGCCTTGTCAGGTAGGCGCGATAGGTCGCTGTTCGTTGCCTCGTCTGCCGCGACAGAATTTTTTAACCATTAATTTTGCTTCAGACATGGATATCAACGACGAGATGCTTGTCCGACTGCTGGAGGACGAGCAAGCCTTTGACGACGACATCTGGGAGCATTTGCTGATCATCGCGTCCCTCCAGAACATGTTTGACGCCGAGGCGAAGAAGCGGAAGAGGCTGCGCCGCGGAGGATCAATGCCGGGGAGAAAGAAGTCGAAGCCCCGGCAGAGGATGGAGGGGCATACCATGCTGCACAACGACTACGTCGCAGATGACGCACCACAAGCTGACAATTTTCGGCGCCGGTATATGATGAGCAAGGGTTTGTTCATGAATATCCTCCACGGCGTTCGAGAGTTCGACCCCAACTTCAAGCTGAAGCACGACGCTGTAGGCGTTGTCGGGTTCTCGTCGATTCATAAGTGCACCGCCGTCATGAGGTTGCTTGCATACGGAGCACCTGTTGATACACATACTGGATTTATTGTAGAGAACTTTTGTATAACAGTGTCGTATTTTTAAAACGTTTCCTACGCGCAAAGAAAATGTTACATTCGGGATTTTTTGTATCATTGTCAAAAAATTGTACCACTATTTTGATTCGATATGAAAAATATTGGAGACAGATGTTATGAAAAAAAATATTACATAGAAACCATTTTTGTACCACGATTGGACGTGCGGAATTCACTCGGTTAAGTTGATCTGATGGTCCAGACGGTTGCTGATGGATGGCCTTTTTACAGCTTGCTGATGCCTAGCACTGGCCAATATTATAACATTCCTATTGATAATGGGACGAGAAAAATAATGTACAGTTCTACTTTTAGATGACATTAGTACTAATAGGGCTTTTCTAATTTAGGATTAAATCTTTGGGATTCCAGTGAAGTTTGTTCTTGCTCCTGTGTAATAGGAAATCCGACTAGGGTCAGTTGGTTACCTTGGAGCCTTATCCTCTCCCCGTCCGCAGTAGAGAGAGGGCGACTTTTGGGCGATCCCGGGCGTTCCACCTCACCGCCGCCAGATTGGCGGGTTCCTCACCCTCCGGCGGCTGCTCCGGCAGCGGGAGGATGGGGAAGCCCCGATCTGCGGCGTGTATATAGCGTAGGTTCGGTTTGGGAGCTAGCCGGCGGCGTTGGGGAGTGGGCGGCGCGGCCGGAGTGGCATTTTGCGACGGAGGTCTTCCTCTCCGGCGGTGGAGGTTCGAGGAGCTCTGCTGCTGATCTTCCGTCTTCCGCGTGATCGGGGCTCGACGGAACTGCTGGGTGCGACAATCCCTCGCCCGAGTCCGCGGGACGGCGGATCCGGGGTATCGAAGATCTGAATCAAGCTGGTGATGCGGTGCAGGGCGTTCGCTTCGGCGGCGCTGGATGGAGGCCCTCCGGGGCTGAGCTTCGTCGACTTCCCGTCCGCAGAGGGGCTGCTCTAAATCCAAGGCATGTGTGGAGCAGCAGCGGCGGCGCGCCGGTGGTACGTATTCGTCGTCGTTTATCCAAGGGTAATTCTATTGTTTACTTTACACACATTGCTTAATGCGATTATCTGTTGCTTGCAACTTAATACTGGAAGGGGTTCGGACCATAACCGGAAGGTGGATTATTAGTCATAGACGCAGTTGGATTACGGTCTATGTATTATGTTGTAATGCCCAGACGAATCTCATAGTAATCATCTTGTCATGTATGGTTTTTATTCTGTCAATTGCCCAGCTGGAATTTGTTCACTCAGCATGTTATTTATCTTTATGGAGAGACACCTCTAGTGAACTGTGGATCCCGGTCCTTTCTTTTACACTGATACAATCATCTTGTTCTGTTTATTTACTGCAAGCACTGTTTAGTAAATGAGTTAGCGCGTGGTTCAAAGTCGTACGTTCGTCCAAGTTGCCCTTGCGCTCGTTGCAAGTGGTGTCATCGTCAAGGAAATGATGCTATGACTAAACATCTTTGGTTGAATAGGTATATGCCTGACTACGTCACGTGTGTCGACTTTGCTCAGTACGAACGTGACAGAGGTGAGGTGATGCGGCAGCGGATCGATGGCAATGAGGACAATGGATTAGGTACTTGCTAGATGATCTCCGCGATGCCTATATGCCATAATCGCCTCCGCTAGAACCGAGGAACCGCCAGAACCGGAGGAACCGCTAGAACCGGAGTAACCGGAGCCAACTGCAAAGGCCTTCTATGATATGATGGCTGCAGCTAAGAGGCCTCTATACGAGGGTGCAAAAATTTCTCAGCTCGATGCCATCGCGCAAGTACTAGCCGACAAGGCCAGTTCAACAGCACCTGTGCATGCTTTGAAAAAAATCTGGTAACAGTTGGTAACATGTTGCCCGAAGGCCATTATCTGCCTAAAGCCATGTATGAAGCAAAGAAAATGTTGAAAGCGCTCAGCATGGAAGTATGATTGTTGTCCAAAAAAAATTCTTTTGTTTTGGAAAGAGTTTGCAGATGAAAAGTATTGTAGCAAGTGTGGGGCCTCTAGGTATCATGAGGTAGAAAGAGCTAATGGTGAGAAGGTGCAGACAAAAGTCGCCGTGAAGATTCTTCGTTATCTCCCGTTCATAAAAAGAATCCAATGGCTTTACATGTCCGAGGAGTCTGCCAAACAGATGACGTGGCATAAGAACGGGTTGAAATTCAAGGACGAGAAGGGACGGCTAAACATGGGGCACCCATCTGATGGTAAAGCATGGCGGAACTTCGATGCAAAATACCCTGATAAGGCAAATGATGCTCGGAATATCAGAATGGCGATAGCAACCGATGGATTCAATCCATATGGTATGTCAGCATCCTCGTACAGCTGCTGGCCCGTGTTTGTTATTCCGCTCAATCACCATCCGGGAGTCCTTATGCAAAGTAATACCATATTCCTGTCGCTGGTCATTCCAGGGCCTGATTACCCGGGGAAGAATTTGAGTGTATTCATGCAACCACTTGTGGATGATTTGCACCACTCTTGGCACCATGGGACGTTGACATACGACCGAGCAACGAAGACAAACTTTGTCATGAAAGTTTGATTCCAATATTCCATGCACGACCTACCTAGGTACGCCCTATTCTGCGGGCATTGTACAGCTGGTAGGTTTCCATGCCTTGTGTGCAGACACCGACTGGAGTTCATTTGGCTGAATGCGGGTCGCAAATATGTCTCATTTGACAAACATCGAAAGTACCTCAAAAGAGGGCATCGGTTCAGAGGAGATAAAAAGAACTTCACAAAGGGCAAAATTGTGCATGAAGAAAAAACGATACCAAAGTTCGATGGTGAAGTTGTTGATGGTGAGCTACGTGCTCTCAAGCCTAGTAAAGAACCCGGTAAACCATATGTGGGATA
This sequence comes from Lolium rigidum, assembly GCF_022539505.1. Taxonomy (NCBI): domain Eukaryota; kingdom Viridiplantae; phylum Streptophyta; class Magnoliopsida; order Poales; family Poaceae; genus Lolium; species Lolium rigidum. Next base: position 60,656,881 of record NC_061513.1, on the reverse strand, counting down.
TGGTGAGACACACAACTGGACTCATGTGCCAGGCTTAACGCAGCTCGAGTATTACAAGGATCTCGAACTTCCCCATAACATCGATATGATGCACACCGAAAAGAATGTCGGGGAGTCCATTTTTAACACCGTCCTGAACATTCCTAACAAGACAAAGGATAATGTCAAGGCTAGAGTCGATGTTGAGAATCTGTGTGATAGGCAGAGACTACACATACATCCTCCTGAGGGCAATCGAAAAAATTGTGTCAATCCGCATGCCAACTACTGCCAAGATAGTCTCCAGAAGGAGGCAATGACGCGGCTAAAATACGCCGTCATGTTCCCTGATGGTTATTGTTCGAATATGAGTAAGGGAGTCAATCTTACAAGAAAAGTAAATGGGCTCAAGAGTCACGACTATCATATATGGATTGAGCGGCTGATGCCGGTGATGGATCGAGGGTATCTCCCCGAGCACGGTATGTGCTAAGAAGATATGTGAGTCGGTGATTGAGAAGCTGCATGATCAAGTGCCAGAGTTGATATATATGCATGTTAGAGATGATCTTTCCACCAGGTTTCTTTACTCTGATGTTACATCTCATTGTGCACCTTGCGAACGAGGCACTCTTGGGTGGACCGGTGCAATATCGTTGGCAGTTTTATATTGAGAGAGAGTTCAAGTATATTCGAAACAAATGTGGCAACAAAAATAAGATTGAATCATGCATAGCTGAGGAAACTATCCTCGGGGAGATGGCAGACGCCACGACAACGTACTATGCATATGATGTTCCCAGAATGCATAACCGATCTCTCGGTAAAATATCGACGAGCCCAAGCATGACCCCAAGCTCCTCCTCTTCAAATGTCATGGTGGCTAGGTTGGTGCCTCCAAAAGGGGCATCTTGACAAGGGAAGAGAAAGATTGCATAATGTTTTATGTGGTTACGAACATGCATGAAGTGCTTAGGTTCATAAGGTAAAATGGTGAACAAATTAGTTTGCAACTTGTAACTCGGTTTTGGTCTAATAAGTATTTTCTCCCTTTTAGCCAATACAAGGATGAATATTGGACGAGATCGACGGATCCCTCTGATGCGGAGATGGACACTCTTCTGAAAGAGAGTCGCCTCGGAAAGAAAAAAAATTCCTGGCTTGGTTCTACGAAAAAGTTTTCTAACCAGTCCCTTTTAGCCAATACTTTTGCAATCCGCTTCCATACAGAGTATCACCAGAAGAATCGACCTAACCCTAAAAATATAATATTGGGGTCTTTGCCAAAGGAGCTGATGACATAGAATAATACGGAAGATTAGAGAATGTATACGATCTGACATTCAATATGACAAACGTACAACTCAATCTCGTTGTTTTCAAATGCCACTGGTTTGACCACAAGATGGA